>NC_142522.1:18673229-18778229 GCF_964205215.1 Stylophora pistillata | reverse complement strand
GTAATTGAATCGGATAAAGCATTATTTAACCTGCTTAAAGCAATCTGAGGTGCGAGATAAATAGGCCATCCAAACCATGATAAAATGTAGTCAAGCTGACTCAGAACATAGACACCAAGAATCTATGGTTTCTGCTCGGGGAAAACTTGGTAACATTGTTTCTTCTAAAAACAAATTTGATTGAAACTGTGGAAACATGAAGAAACATGTCACACTTTCGTAACGAAGCATAAAGCAGATTCGTTTTGTTTATTTTACTAATGGACCTTGCGAACTCAAATGTTAACCTAACGTTCAAGGTTAATGTAAACATAACTAGTATTTTTAAAACTTTAGCGTTCATGTTTATCTGAAACCAATTTCAGAACAGTGTTCATCAAAGTAAGGTAAACAGGTTGTACTCTAGCGAAATATATCAGTTTTACAGGTTTTTTTTTTTTGGAGAAAGTGAGCTAACTGTTTACTAGATGTTAACATTTAGAACTTTAGACTGGCAACGTAATTAACAAATGCTTGGAGTGTTGCGTTTGCACCTGGTATGGGGTCTTCATCATCTTCGTTGTCACTATCGTCGCTATTATCTAAAACGTGATAGCCTTCCCCTCTTAATATGCAAATGTTGTACAGCACTCATGCAGCAATGATCGTATCTGGGATTCTGTCTGAATCTTCGTCTTAACGTTTGTCTAGCACCCCCCATCTCCCCTTCGTCTTTAAATGACATGCTCAGAATGGATTCTTGCTTTCCACAACTGGTTATTGAGTGTATTTTGTTCTCGTGTTAGTGTTCCGTTGTCCTTCACAAGGCCAAGTAGCCATGTTTTTAAAGGATGGTTTCGTGATAAACCTTGAAATGAATTGTTTTCACTAACTCCTTTATTTCCTTTATCTTTTTCTCTTCTTTTTCTTTTTTTTTTTCTCTAAACGCAACTACCTACTGCACCTTCTTATATAGCTCCTTAAAATCTTTCTAGAAGATTCTACAGGTTTACAACGCGACTATTTTCAGTAACATTACATCATAGAACTTTCTAGAATTTACGGTAAACAAGTCGAGTTTCTATAAATAGACGTCACGTACTCATGTCGAAACCCCTAGAACTTTCCTAAAGGACTACTCAAAAATGTTCTGGAAATCATAGGATAATCGATAAACGTCCCAAATAACATGTCTTCTGTCCAAAGGATATGCTTAGTCTTTCAGAGTAATGGCCGAATGACTGTACCATTAAGGTTCGTTGTAGGCTCCATTAAAATGTTTTCGTTTTCAGCAGCGTCAAATATTTCACTTACTCTCAAAACTCGCGCATCGTGTAAGCTGCCTAAATATCCCGTTGAAACTGATCAATAAAGTCCGTGCGAGTCAACAACAGCCTGCATCACGTAGCTGTAGAAGTGCTTTCGTTCAAAATAGTCTTCATGATTATTTTGCGGCGCCTTGAGTTGGAGTATGAGTTCCGTCAATTGCTACCACTACATTCGGAATCTAACAGATCTGCGAAAATCCCTCAACTTTTTTCATAGCATCTTGTCGTGTGATCGGAAATTTTATGAAAGAATTTAGCTGATGCAAAAAATTCATGGCAACATTCTATTGCTGCATGATAGCAAGAATACGAGAGATACGAGGCATCCTAATTCTCTAGACCGAACTCCGTGAACCAAGAAGTTGCGATTCAATTTCCTGCCACATTTGCGTGATATTTGTTTTACTTTGGAAAATTGCTATTCGCGTGTAACTGCTGGAACCACGGTATACTAAAGCCTAAGTGTGATGTACCGCGGGAAAATTTTCCACGGGAAATGCCATTTACCGTGCTATTTGTAACCGCACCTACATACATACATACATACATACATACATACATACATACATATTTGCTTTCTTACGCCAATCATCCCTGGTATTCATCAATCCGCGGATGTTGTCTGTTACGCATGGATTTGGTTTACAGCGTGCTTTAAAGGTTTTAACTGGAGCATGGCGGTCGAGTATCTCAGTAAATAGCGAATCAAGTGCATAAAGTTTGTCCTCGACATCGTCGAAAACATCAACTATGGACCATGGTGCCAGTGATACGTCGTTGCTAAAATCAACAGGACTGTAGTGTTTAAAACTTCTGGTTGTAATATAGACGGATTTGGAGCGCGCCTTCTTCAATTTTAAGGTGACACAAACCAAGTCATGGTCGCTAATCGAGCTTTCCATAACCGTAGCCGTTTGAACTTGTCTTGTGTCCGATGCAAGGATAACATCTAGTTAACACCTAGATAACACCTATTATTTCAATTATTTGAATTAATGTAGTCATGTGGGCATATACTTTGATAAGTTAACGGTGCGTTCCAAACCGTGAAACCGAAGTTAAAAACTAATGAATCAGGACCTTGTACTTACGTGATCATTCTCATTAAACTTCCTTGCTCTTCCGCTTTTCAGAACTCAACCAACAGTTGATTAAAGCAAGGATAAAAATAACTGACGGAAAGCAATGGATTTGGAACTAAAACAGAGAAGCCTTGCTCTGAATATTTTGGAGCCATGTATTATTGTTACAATGACAGTGGTGTGCCTGATTGGAAACAGCCTTATCTGCATAGCCGTATACAGAAATGAAAGGCTCCGTACGTCCACAAACCTCTACTTGATTTCCTTAGCTATCAGTGATATCATCAACGCTGTCATCGTAATGCCTTTGACTGTGGGTGTCCTCATTACAGGGGAATGGCCTTACGGTGAAGCAGTTTGCGATTTGTTTGCGTTCTTTACCCAGTTTTCTGTTTACGTATCCCCAACGACGATGGGACTGACGGCCTTCAACAGATACGTACGTATCGTTAAGTCCCAACACTACCCAAGGATCTTCACTGAAGTTCGATCAAAAGTATATATCGCTGCAGTTTGGCTGACTGTCGCAGGGTACATTTCCATTCCCAAGATGGCCGGCTGGACTGAAAGTGGCTTCTTCGCCGGACATGCCGCTTGCATCTTTGTGCAACCCACCATAGCAATGAAGATAGTTCATTACATCGTCGTCGTCTGTTTTTTCTTTCTTCTTCCACTTGGAGTTGCATCAGTTTCCTACCACAAGGTCTTCAAGGAAATAAAACATCACAATCTAAACATGTCTTCTACAACCCAAGCCGTGGACAAGGAGCATCGATTGACAGTCAAAGAGATCAAGGTTACCAAATCGCTCGCCATTGTTGTGTTCGCGTTTGTATTGTGCTGGATTCCATTTTGGATCATTGTGATTATAGAGCGCTTCGCATCTGACGCTATTGTTCCACGTAACGTCCAACTGCTATGTCCATTTCTGATTTTCTTTTCGAGCACTATTAACCCATTTATATATGCAGGCATGAATCCCTTTTTCCGAGCCGAGTTTCGTCGACTTTTGCTCTGCAAAGTAAAGTCATCCCAAGTTTGTACGGAGCTTCGTGGTTCAAAAGATGTTGAGTTGAAGCAGATATCAGCGGGGAGCGCCCAAGGCGTGGAAGATCAGGAAGAGGAGGGAAGTACCTTTATCTCAACCGTCGGAATGGGTGGTCAACGTCAAAATGAACAAAAAAAACATGCAATCAACAATTACCTAAAGTTTAGATTTTGTCACAGTTAGCTTAGTAGTTCTCATCAATAGATTCACTCGCCATTAGACAACCAAGAATAAATCAGTTTCCAGGAACATCACTGTTGTAAACAATCGAGCGGCTTCTTTTGGCAGCTTTATTTCTGATTACTTCATGTAGTTTTAGTTCTTCAAAAGACTTGTATAGCTCAATGCATTCATAAATCTCCCAGAAGGCGGAGATATGTTGTCCAAAGCGAAGGCGAAGATTGAAATATTCTGAACAGTGCATTCCGAAGCATTTGCATTCGCTTTCACCATGGGCCTGAAATGTTTAAACTATTTCTGCATGTCTTTTCTGTATGGATTCCAGTTGACATATTATTAACCTCCTTACCGCTCGGTCAATACGGCAAAGCCTTAGTTTAAGAATTTCCCGTAATGACTTCATTTTCGGTAATTAAGTAGTGTTAATACCAAAGTAGTAAAATGATCAGATAATAGAAAAGATAAATTAAAAAATGAACAAAGTAAAGTGAAAATTAAGAATTAACTAATACTAAGCAAAGGTTTTTAACTGTTAGTTTAGAGTTGGTTCTTTTACACTGAATGACTAACTGTATCAAAGGCCTCACTAAGGTCAAAGAACAAAATCATTGCGTAATGATTCATGTCAAGGGCGGTAGTAATTTCATCGAAAATTTCAACTAAGCAATCAGTTATAGCACTAATTTGTCTAAAACCATATTGATTATATATTATTAGGTCTTCCATAGTAAAAAGAATAAATAAATTTTCCATAGGCAAAAATGGAAAGAAACATTCGAAATTTAAAACTGCCCATATATTTAAACAAGAAAATGCTTTCCAAAATCTAGAATAATTTATATCAAACTTTAAGGACGAGCCACCAGAAAATATGGAAAGTTCCAGTATCAACAATAACATTGCACTAGATACATTCTAAATAATTACGCACGGGTTTTGTAACAAAAATATTTCTTTGAAAAAATTGCTTAGCTTACCAAAAATTAAACTAAACGATAAATCTTTGTCCTAACTGAGAATAGAGTGCTCAAAAAGTTCCACTCTCTCATTTACACCGAAGTGAAGGGTATAGCAAGTATCCTTTAAGTTACTATCTTTCCGAAATTCCATTCGAAGTATCTGAACAACCCGTCGTCAAAAAGAATGTTTTTGTTCAATTAAGCCGCCTTTACAGGTTCAAATCACATGTTGAATGGTAAAATAAAAAGTTTTAAACAACATAACAAAGAAACTCTCAACAGAAAGAGCTCATTCCAGCATATGATCTAAGAAGTTAAAAACCAGTCTGGACTGTGTTACGTTTGAGAAGTCCGCCATGGTCTCTATTAAGGAACATGTAGTTCCGTGCAATACGATACTGTTGTTACTGTTCCTTAAAGGGCAGAGAAGCCTGATAGCGTCCAGTTTTGCCTGGAACAATACAAGTGGGCTGAGATTACAATAAAAGCACCCGGGCGGACTTCAAGATAAGTTTAGCTCTGAGAAAGCAGCTCGGATGTATGGAACAGGCACACAACATCTGGTACGACAACCGTTCCCTTAACGTCAGTGACATGCTCGGAAATATGATGAAACAATAAAGCAAAAGCAATGTTCTCTAAGCTCTACGCCAACTATTGGGTTAGGGGTGCAGCCATTACTTTAGGGTCTGAAGCCGGGATGTTGAATGTGAAACTTTGCGACATTTGAGGCCATACGATCATACTTCTATGCACCGAAGGATTAAAGCGATGCTTTTGCCATACTTTACCAAGTAGTTTCTGAGTTCACACGGGTAGCGTTTTATGTTCATTCAGGTTTTAAGCCAATAAAAAAGATGCTTGTTGATAAAAGGAGCAAATCGATTGATTGATTTTGTTTGTTCTTCTTTTTCGAATACCCGACACAGCCTTTTTTTTGTTTGTTTGTTTGTTTTTTTTTTTACCAAGTACGGGATTTACTAGGGAATGTTTTTGTCTGCTTTGGACCCAAGCCCAAGCCCAAAAGCCCAAACCTAAACCCCCCCCCTCCCACCCTCACCCCCCCTACCTGGGTTTAGTCAAAGAGGATGTCACGCAATCTAGTTTAGCTGAGGGATTTTGGTCCTTTTTCAACAATATATGTATATGAGGTGAGAAAATGTTTGTTCAATTCTTCCATCATTGCTTGTACGATTTCTTTCAGACGAAATGCGAACACTTTGATGAAGACTTTTCATATTTAGATAACTGGAACAAGCCAGGCTTTAAAGTAAACAGATGCGCAGATACGGGAAGTGTTGTCAAGAGGTTTACAGCTCAACTTCGCGCAATAAAAATGCTTTTCCTTTCAGATAATTGCCACTACGAAGTCATAATCGTTTGTTTAGTTTTAGAACTAGTGGAAAATGATCGAATTCTCGAAGTATTTAATTTGCTGTCCAAGTTCACTCTTGTACTGCTTGTATTCGTCATTGCAACCGCAAGTTCAAAAGTTGTAAATTTCACGCAAGTACAGTTGATGTGTTTAGTTCTCAAAACTAGCCGTTTGAATTGCCCCAATATTTTATTTCATACATTGGAATAGCATTTGCACAACGAAAGCCATCTACCAGGAAGGGTTTTTTGCCGTTGAAAAGTGGCAAACTTGATAGTCGCGATGAAACTGTTTGAGAGGGTGATTTTGAAAAAAATTAAAATTCAGATTGGAATCTTTTGAAATTACAACGTTTTCATACAAAGGAAGGGTCATAAAATCATGTTATATCGCAATAGTCATGGTATTTGATTCCGTCTCTCTTCACCACGCGAGGATGCGAAGTACATTTTTCGGTGGTTTATGGGCCTCTCGGAGGTGAAAATTCAAAAATTATTTTTTTGGAAAATATCAATCACAAGAAACTGAATCTTACATTTTATAAAATAGTTTCATAAGGGCTTTGATGTGACAAAGTTTGGGAGATTTCGATTTTTCCATCTTGCGCACCTATCCGTGGTATTTACAGAAGTCTCTCTTAAGCATTCTCTTCTCCAAACGTCCAGGCTGCCATGCATGGAAACCATAATCAAATCTTTAGAGGTCAATTGCATCGATCAGCATAACTTTGTAACTACATTCTCAATCCACTCTTTAAAATTAGTCTAAAAAAAAGAAAAGATAGCAGAAACCAGACTATCATTATTAATGACTGAGGATGTCCACTTTCGTACATCAACTCAGTAATTTGTGTTTACCCCAATCTGATCAAGGTTTTTTCCAAGCCTGTGGAAACAAGCAATCCTAAATCTGAGAATCCCACGGATACACCAGCTTGTTGATATCATATCAAAATTCATAGAGTAATTACCACTAAAGCTTTTTTTTCGTCACTCTTTCTGATTCGCAAAATATCCGTGAAGACCTTCAATCACAAGTTTTTAAGGAGCTCCAAGGTTCTAAAGATTTTGAGTTAAAGAAAAAGTCGGCGGGAAGCAACCTTGGAATGGACAATCAGGAAGAAGAGGGATATGCACCATTCACAAACTTGTGAACTGGCGAAACTTACGAAGTAAACGCAAATTTGAATAATACTGGGAAAATTACATTAAAATGCCCATTCCTTTCACCATATTATGATTTGTCGTGTAATTTTAGTAGAATATTGATTGTCAATGAATGCCTTTTTAATAGTTATTGCATCAATTTTCAGTTTATTTAAATTCAGTTACAGAAACAAGTTTCGAATCCCAGAGAAATTTAAATGAAGAGAATAAGCTTGGTACAAATGATGAAACTGTAGATACAACTTCCTCATTAGATTTTCTATATTAGAACCGATCCCTATATTGCAGAAATTATAATAGGCCCCGTTTAAAAAGCTGCGCCTGCGTAAACTCGCCATTCCCCTGCGTCCCCCCTCCTCTAAAATTTGATAAAAAAATATATCATTATAATTCGAAACTTGTACTTGCAAGAAACGAAAAACAAGTAATAGTACATTTCTCTCAGTATACCAAAAAATAATCGAAAATTAACTACTGAGCACAAGTTTGCCCCTTCGACCACTCGGAGGTATGTACCACTTGCTAGTCACGGCCGAGATAGCCAATCAGGACTTGTGATACACATTATTTACCTGCGTAGTACATACGAAATAACAGTGTTATTCAACGAAATACGAACGAAATTAATAAGACATACATGGAGGAAACTGTTGCAGCCGAGGATTATAAGCCGTAATAGTTAAGAATAATTTTTGGGCTGTCCAAACATTTTCCATAGATACCTTTCGAACATGGGTAATTTCTCGCTTGTATATCGTAACATAAAGGCTTGAACTTTGGCATTTTAACCGATGACAAAGGGATTTCTATTTTATTTCTATGGAAAGGGGCTGTGAAACTAAATTAACTTGAGAAGAAAAGGACACTTATTTTTACTTCACATTAAAGATGTATACCTTAGATCCCATGTCCCAGCGCTTTTAAAATGTTCTCCTTTCCAATCTTAAATCTCATTAAAATGCAGAAACCGGCCGAGCGAGAAATCGAGAGCGGTGGTACCATATCATTGAGGTGCATCTTGGAAACTATAGTTCTTTACCGTCAAAACCTTTTTTTTGAAAACTTCAACTCAAAATTGTTCTGGATTGACATTTTACTAACTGATAATAAAACAAGAAAAGGAACCTAGTGAATGACTTTTGTCTTTTTTAAAACTTTATTAAATTTTACACATAGAAATTTGTTCCCAAAAAAAAAGTCACAGTACATCTTAGGGTTGTAAGGTTTGGCTTTCAGGAAATAACGCCAAGTAACCACCGAAAGGCCTCGAGGCAAACCCAACAGAATCACTTGGAGTTGTTATGCAAGAAGGTGTGACAAAATGGCAAGCTCTAGGTTGGCGAGCTCAGAAATATTGTCCGACAACTTTCCGAGAAGCACTTATAGCACGTCAGAAGTTCTTGAAAACAACACAAGTCAGTGGTTTTCCAAACAGCGCATAAACAGTAAAAAAAAAATCCTGCCCCATGAGGTCAAGGGAACTACATGGCCATAGCCTGCAGAAAGATAGTCACAATAATTACAAGAAAATACAACGAAAATATTATTATTGGAAGAAAAACAACAATAATTCATCTCCAACCGTTCCATATATCCCTTTCCCCAACTGACACAACAACTAATCTCGCAATTTCACTTCGCATGCACCGACAAAAAAGTCGAAAAAAGTGGCGACTTTGGGTCAGCCTACTTTGCTGTAAATACTTTTGCATCCACAGACGTATTCAATAATTTCGCTTCAATATCGCTTCAATATCACCAAAGTGGTATGCTGATTGCACGTGCTTTATCAGAGTGAAATATCATAATTCACGAACACGTAAATCGGACACACTATCAGGACTCGACATTAACTTTTCAACTTAATAACCAAGTGGCTAATGACAACTTAAACGTTACAAAAATTTCAGTTTGTTTACCAGCCAAACTGGCAAGTGGAAATCGAAAACTACCAGCCAAAACTGATTTTCCACTAGTCTCTGGCTAGTTGGCTACGGTTAATGTCGACCCCTGAATGTTATTTACTGCCACGTCCTGATTAAAGTAAATAAATGAAGGCGGCATCGAATACGACATGGAAGAGTCAGCAGGAGCTACAATAGTGAACTGAACCTCACAAAGGCGCACTTCTAGAGTGTATTTTGCGTGTTTGAAAGTTATAAGACGATTAAATTGTGGCGAGCATTTGGGGGATCTTCTTGGCCTTTCTCTCCTTGTTACAAACAGCGTTATCAAAGTAATTTCTGATTACTAAGGGGATAAGGGGGTTAACTGGCGCCTTTACTCGAAGGATGAACGTAATCCTACTTTTCCCTACTACCTTAATGAAAAGCCCAGAAACCTCAAAGAAAATTGGTTTCAATGCATGTACTACTGAATTGATATTGTGCGCTGATGCCTTGTAAAACTTCAGCGACATTACTCAGCAAAACAAAGCCAAGATGCTCTGTTTTACTAGGATTCTCAGTATTCATAAATCTTGGAGAGTACAAATTGATTAATAATGTAGTTAACAATATTTTTTATAACCCTATTTGTACTCACCGATAGTTGTCAATATTGTCTCTGCAATAACGAACGCATTGCCAAACTTCCATGTTTCTATTTCTGTCGAAGCGTAGGGACTTTCAAAAATCTCCCTTAATTTGTTGAAGTCCTTATCTGAAATGTGTTGTATTTTCCCTGCAACGAAGCGATCTCAGATTTTAAACGAGTCTTTTCATATCGTTTGTTTTTCCTCTCGAGAGCCTGGAAAATAATTGCCCCAATTCCAAGGTAACTGACCCAAACTAAACACGCCAAGATAAGTTTGGCACATTTTCGAAAACTCATGTTGGTTTTGTAAAGGATTTAATTAACAAAAAATCAATTTTAAGATGTCATTGTAAATAATCGGAGTATGACTTGAAATATGTCAACATGTGAAGCTTATGAATTGAATCTTTCATGAGGCTCGATTGACTGACTAACGCACCAACTGACTAACGCACCAGCTGCCTTACACAATGGGTATCAACCGCAGTCCTGTTCCATAAGAAAAGAACCGAGATACATCTGAGAACCTTAGGCGTTGAATAATAAGATCAGTCTATTCACTGGCGACGTATCGTAAACCCATACAACAACTAAAATTAAAAACAAAGATTAATTTACTCTTTTTCATTTCATTTTTTTTCATTTCAAAAACAAAGATTAATTTACTCTTTTTCATTTTGCCAAGATATGCATGACATTCATGCTGTCATGGCGTATCATATAGCGGGTCATAATTATAGTCAAACCTTCCAAACAAGGACTGAACTTAATACTTAAGTAGGGACGTTAAGCAGTCAAAACGGCAACGCCGAGGAAAAATTCAATTCAAAAATGAATTCAAACATTTATTTCAGTTTTCCGAATGGCTTTATGTTTCCCTCTCTAACGGCGCCACATCTCACTTTCAGCTTAATAGAGCAGCACAATGCTGATTTTCAAACAGAACCTTGAATGACTCCCCGTCAGACCACTCAAAGTTTGGCGCTTTCGCGATTTTGTTCTGCGGGTGACGGCTTAGAGATGGACAAAGTTTTAAAACGCTCGTGCTGAGCTAATTCTCTGCCGGGTAGATCTTTTGTTTTGTCTCCGCTATTGCCTTCGGGGTTTGCTTAAGGTCCCTTATTAAAGTTGGTTTTTGTGTCAGAAGAGCAAGCGCCGGTAAACGTCGGTCGACAATCTTTCTAAACTCTCCAACGAGTATTGCGAGCGCTGAATCGTGTGGAATATGATTCTGAATTTTAAATGAAATCAATACAATGATCTACATTAAAATAAACATTCAGAATTCGCTCGAATCCGGAAAGCAGCAAAATGTTTTTCAAATTTCAAATAGACTGAGAGAGAAATATAATCCGTATGTGTATGTAAAAGAAGAGGCGTGATTGACCGTAAGGAAACGCCTGAGAGCAGAAACATAAGAAGCAACGTATGATCAAAAATGCAATTAACAATAATGACAATAATAATGGTAGTGATGAGAAAAGATAATACGGAATTACTAAAACATGTTTTTTTCTGACATATCAAGATCATAGAGTCTCCATGATTTTTTTTGTAATTGGGGTCTCATCCGATAAAAGATTTACGAATGGAAGTAGCTATATAAAGTTGAAAATGAAACCGGGAAAAGAAAGGAAGCGCTCGGCGATAGAGGTGGTCTACATAAGATATTTATTAGCCGTTGTCTAGTTTCCCTATTTACTGCACACGATACAAGCAATAAGGCAAAATAGAGAAATACAAAGGCAAATTTTTCAAACGTTATCAGTTCTTTCGAGTGAAGGTGTAAATTAAGCGAAAATAATCGGTGCGGTTACACGGGGAAATTTTACCGTAATAAATTTCCCTGTCACCACGGGAAACTGCATTTGGTAGTGTGACAAACGTTTCCCGAGGCAAATTTACCTTGTTAAATATCTATGAATATGTCAAAAAGATCACACGAAGCGCCCATGACATTAAACTTGGTAAGTTGCGATGCTGTTTTGCTGCCCGAGGTACAACAGCCAATCACGATGCTCCGTTTGAAAGCAACAAGTAACCGCAAAGTTTCTTCGCATCTTTCATTTGTTCTAATTGACGAACTAGTTCACGCCGGAACGAATAATTGTGGCTTTGATACGGTGGATATGGCGGAATTTCATACTATGCTGTGAGTATTTTATATATTTCAATTGATTTCTTTTCTCTACCAATTTACGAGACCGGCCATTTCAACAGCGGCTAGAACCAAAACTATTCCAATATGCATGGTGATTTTTACAATAGAGTTCTCTTTAACCGGTGATACAAGACACGGCCTAGCAATCTATCCTGGTTATCGGCGATGTCAGCAGTTTCGCCCTATTGTATCTACTAGTTACGGTGAAAGTCCCGCAGTGAAAATCTGTCGGGTTCCTTACGTTCTGGTTTAGAAAATGTAAGCAAACAGTGGGAAGCGACCGAAGTCAAGATCCTTGTTCTGTATACAAAGACCACCAAGAAAATCTGAATAGCTCCCAAGAGTGGTAAAGGAAAATTTTTGTATGGGAGAACATTGCAAAACGGCTGGCATTGGAAGTTCCATGAGTTTAACTAAAATGAGGGAGAAGTGGCGAGCACAATTCAAAAAATACAAAGCGATTGTTTACAACAGCAACAAGACGGGTCGAGGTAGAGAGTCTTCCGAGTTCTTTCAAATTATGGATAATTTACTTGGATGCTCCGACAAGGTTCGCCCAAAATTTTTCGAGCAAACCCAATAAATGGAGAATAAGAAGAATAGAGAATTGGGAAACCTGGATAAGGAAGAACCACCTAAGGATTTAGCAGTCGTGTAAAATTGCTAAGACGGCGCTTGCCCAGATGAGGAGAGTGTTCCGCAACAGAGATCACGAAAAAGGAAGGGACGTCAAGAGGAAGGCTAAGTAATTGAATTGGATAAAGCATTATTTAACCTGCTTAAAGCAATCTGAGGTGCGAGATAAAAAGGCCATCCAAGCCATGATGCTGAAATTCAGTCAAGCTGACTAAGAACGTAGACACCAAGAATCTATGGTGTCTGTTAGGGGAAAACTTGGTAACATTGTTTGTTCTAAAAACAAATTTGATTGAAACTGTCGAAACATGAAGAAACATGTCACACTTTCATAACGAAGCATAAAGCAGATTCGTTTTATTTATTTTACTAAAGGACCTTGCAGACTCAAATGTTAACCAAACATTCAAGGTTAACGTAAACATAACTAGTATTTTTAAGGTTTTAGCGTTTATGTTTATTTGAAACCAATTTCAGAACAGTGTTAATCAAAGTAACTTAAGCAAGTTGTACTCTAGCGAAATATATCGGTTTTACAGAGCTTTTTTTGGAGAAAACGAGTTAACTGTTTACTCGATATTTACATTTAGAACTATAGATTGGTAACGTAATTAACACATGCTTGGAGTGTTGCGTTTGCACCTGTGGGGTCTGTTGCGTTTGCATCTGTGGTAACGTAATTAACAAATGCTTGGAGTGTTGCGTTTGCACTTGTGGGGTCTTCATCATCTTCGTGGTCACTGTCGTCGCTATCATCTGAAACGTGATAGTCTTCTCGTCTTAATGTGCAAACGTTGTACAGCACACATGCAACAATGATTGTATCTGAGGTTCTGTCTGAATCTTCGTCTTAACGTTTATCTAGCACCCGCCATCTCCCCTTCGTCTTTTTAATGGCATGCTCAAAATGGATTCTTGCTTTCCACAACTGGTTATTGAGTGTATTTTGTTCTCGTGTTAGTGTTCCGTTCTCCTTCACAAAGCCAAGTAGCCATGTTTTTAAAGGATATACTAAGTCTCCCAGTTTAATGGCCTAATGACTGTAACATTAAGATCCGCTGTAGGCTCCATTGAAATGTTTTCGTTTTCAGCAGCGTCAAATATTTCACTCGCGCTTTGTGTAAGCTGCCTAAATATCCCGTTGAAACTGATCAATAAAATCCGTGCGAGTCAACAACAGCCTGCATCACGTAGCTGTAGAAGTGCTTTCGGTCAAAATAGTCTTCATGATTATTTTGCAGCGCCTTGATTGGAGTACGAGTTCCGTCAATTGCTACCACTACATTCGGAATCTTACAGATCTGCGAAAATCCCTCAACTTTTTTCATAGCATCTTGTCGTGTGACCTGAAATTTTATGAAATTACCCAAGAGAGAATTCAGCTGATGCAAAAATTCATGGCAACATTCTATTCCTGCATGATAGCAGGAGAACGAGAGATACGAGGCATCCTAATTCTCTAGATCGAACTCCATGATTCAATTTCCTGCCACATTTGCGGGATATTTTTTTTACTTTGGAAAACTGCTATTCGCGTGTAACTGCAGGAACCACGGTATAATAAAGCCTAAGTGTGATGTACCGCGGGAAAATTTTCCACGGGAAATGCCAATTACCATGCTATGTGTAAGCGCACCTATTATTTCAATTATTTGAATTAATATAGTCATGGGGCATATACTTTCATAAGTTAACGGGGCGTTCCAAACCGTGAAACCGAAGTTAGAAACTAATGAATCAGGACCTTGTACTTTCGTGATCATTTTCATTAAAATTCCTTGCTCTTCCGTTTTTCAGAACTCAACCAACAGTTGGTTAAAGCAAGGAAAAAAACTAATTGACGGAAAGCAATGGATTTGGAACTAAAACAGAGAAGCCTTGCTCTGAATATTTTGGAGCCATGTATTCTTGTTACAATGACAGTGGTGTGCCTGATTGGAAACAGCCTTATTTGCATAGCCGTATGCAGAAATGAAAGGCTCCGTACGTCCACAAACCTCTACTTGATTTCCTTAGCTATCAGTGATATCATTAACGCTGTCATCGTAATGCCTTTGACTGTGGGTGTCCTCGTTACAGGGGAATGGCCTTACGGTGAAGCAGTTTGCGATTTGTTCGCGTTCTTTACCCAGTTTTCTGTTTACGTATCCCCAACGACGATGGGACTGACGGCCTTCAACAGATACGTACGTATCGTTAAGCCCCAACACTACCCAATAATCTTCACTGAAGCTCGATCAAAAGTATATATCGCTGCAGTTTGGCTGACTGTCGCAGGGTACATTTCCATTCCCAAGATGGCCGGCTGGACTGAAAGTGGCTTCTTCGCCGGACAGGCCACTTGCATCTTTGTGCAACCCTCCATAGCAATGAAGATAGTTCATTACATCGTCGTCATCTGTTTTTTCTTTCTCCTTCCACTCGGGGTTGCATCAGTTTCCTACTACAAAGTCTTCAAGGAAATAAAACATCACAATCTGAACATGGCTTCTACAACCCAAACCGTGGGCAAGGAACGTCGATTGACAGTCAAAGAGATCAAGGTTACCAAATCGCTCGCCATTGTTGTGTTCGCGTTTGTATTATGCTGGATTCCATTTTGGATCATTGTGGTTATTCAGCACTTCGCTTCTGATGCTATTGTTCCACGTAACGTCCAACTGCTATGTCCATTTTTGATTTTCTTTTCGAGCGCTATCAACCCATTTATATATGCAGGCATGAATCCTTCCTTCCGGGCCGAGTTTCGTCGAGTCTTGCTCTGCAAAGTAAAATCATCCCAAGTTTGTATGGAGCTTCGTAGTCCAAAAGATGTTGAGTTGAAGCAAATATCGGCGGGATGCGCCCATGGCGTGGAAGATCAGGAAGAGGAGGGAATGGGTGGTCAACGTTCAAAATGAACAACAAAAAAACAACAAAAACCATTCAATAATTACCGAAAGTTTAGATTTTGTCACAGTTAGCTTAGTAGTTCTCATCAATAGATTCACTCGCCATTAAACAACCATGGTTAAATCAGTTTCCAGGAACATCGGATGTAAACAATCGAGCGGTTTCTGTAGGCAGCCTTATTTCTGATTACTTCATGTAGTTTTAGTTCTTCAAAAGACTTGTAAAGTTTAGTGCATCTATAAATCTCCCAGAAGGCGAAGATTTGTTGTCGGAAGCGAAGGCAAAGATTGAAATATTCTGAACAGTGCATTGCGAAGCATTTGCAGGTGCTTTCACCAGGGGACGGACATGTTTAAACTATTTCTGCATGTCTTTTCTGTATGGATTCCAGTTGACATATTAACCTCGCTACCGCTCGGTCAATACGGCAAAGCCTCAGTTTAAGATTTTCCCGTAACGACTTCACTCTTGGTTATTTTAAAAGCAGTGTTAATACCAAATTAGTTAAATGATCAGATAACAGTAAATATACATTTCAAAGTGAACAAAATAAAGTGAAAATTACGAATTAACTAACACTATGTAAAGGTTTTTAACTGTTAGTTTAGACTTGGATCTTTTACACGGAATGACTAACTGTATCAAAGGCCTCACTCAGGTCAAAGAACAAAATGAGTGCGTAATGATTCATGTCAAGGGCGGTAGTGATTTCATCGAAAAAATCCGAAGCAATCAGTTGTAGCACTAATTTGCCTAAAACCATATTGATTATATCTTGTTAGGTCTTCCGTAGTAAAAACAATAAATAAAATTTCCAAAGGCAAAGATGGAAAGAAACATTCGAAATTTAAAACAGCATATATTTAAACGAGAATATGCTTTCCAAAACCAGAATGATTTATATCTAACTTTAAGGACGAGCCACTAGAAAATATGGAAAGTTCTAGTATCAACAATAACATCGCACTCGATACATTCTGAATAATTACACACGGGTTTTGCAACAAAAATATTTTGTTTGAAAAAATTGTTTAACTTACCAAAAATTAAACTAAACCGCAAATCTTTGTCCTAACTGAGAATGGAGTGCTCAAAAAGTTCCACCCTTTCATTTACACTAAAACGAAGAGTATAGCAAGTATCCTTAATATCTTTTTCGAAATGCCATTGGAAGTATCTGAACAACTTTCTGTTAAAAAGGATTTTTTTGTTCAATTAAGCCGCCTTTACAAGCTCATATCACATTTTGAATGGTAAAATAAAAAGTTTTAAAAAACATATCAAAAAAAGTCTCAACAGAAAGAGCCCATTCCAGCAGGGGATCTAAAAAGTTAAAAACCAGTCTGGCTGTGTTACGTACGTTTGAGAAGTCCGCCATGGTCTCTGATTAAGGAACCAGTAGTTCCATGCAGTGCGATACTGTTGCAGGAGAGACCTTAAAGGCAGAGAAGCCTGATAGCGTCCAGTTTTGCCTTCGCCGTTGACGAACCATACAAGTGGGCTGAGATTACAATAAAAGCACCCGGGTGGACTTTAAGATGAGTTTGGCTCTGAGAAAGCAGCTCGGATGTACGGAACAAGCACACAACATCTGGTACGACAACCGTTCCCTTCACGTCAATGATATGCTCGGAAATATGATGAAACAATAAAGCAAAAGCAATGTTCTCTAAGCTCTACGTCAACTACTGGGTTTGGGCTACGGGCATTACTTTGGGGTCTGAAGCCGGGTTGTTGGATGCGAAACTTTGCGACATTTGAGGCCATACGATCATACTTCTATGCACTGAAGGAGTAAAGCGATTCAGGTTTATCAAGTAGTTTCTGAGTTCACACGGGCAGCGTTTTATGTTCATTCAGGTTTTAAGCCAATAGAAAAGATGCTTGTCGATGAAAGGAGCAAATCGATGTTCACAAATATATTTGTATCCTCCCCCCTGAGGAATTAAATGTGCTTGCCAGCGCTGCATGTCCTGAAGCTCGTTTACTGGGCTGAGACAGAAATTTGAGAAAACACAAAGCTGGATTTGAATGGCTATAAGCAAAGGCCCATAGCCGCTTAAAGCCATAATTGTCTTTCAATCTTAAATGATATTGACAAAAGGTACAACTAATTAATTTCGTAGCCCAGTAAAGGTGAGGGCACTCAAAAACGCCAAAAGCATCATAATTCCACTGAATGATGATGCTCGCCCCCACCCAAAGGAAATGCAGCACTGGAATTGACAGGAAATATCGGGAGAATAGCAGCACTTGCAAAACAGTTCCTACCCCCCACTAGCGTGCTTGACCAATAACAGTAACCAATGGACGAAAAGTTAACGAGTTGAAACAGACAAGCTGTTGCTCTGGCAAGGCATCCTCTGAACTCTTAAAGGAGCAGTATAATAACACTATGTTACATAAGGAGGGCTGCTGCCCATACGAGCCAGCCTTAGCAAAGCTGTACAAACGGCAATGTAATATTTTAAAAGTTTAGCAGAATACTAGTATAGACAGAGAGTAGACTGCAGCCCTTTGCAAGCCAGCCCATTGAAAAAATCTATACTAAAATAGAAAATTTACATGTATAAAAAAGAGAATACTGCTGCCCTTGCAAGTCAGCCCCTAACAAATAAATTCTTACAAATAACTCAGAACTGTTGAGAACTGCTGCCATTGCAAGTCAGCTCATCAACGCTGAGTTATGAAACTTTGACGGCAGCAAACTCCTCCGCTGAATGTTGCCCTAAACCAGGCTAAGAACAACAAAACTATTAAAACTAAAAATAAATGCTTACGAATAACTCAGAGCTGCTGAGAACTGCTGCCCTTGCAAGTCAGCTCTTGAACTCTGAGTCATTACTGACATAGCGGCAAACTCTACTGTTTGCCACCTTAAACATGGCTAAGAATAACTATGATGATAAAGCAGGCATGCGGATGTACTTGAGAAAAGCATTTGACTTACATCGTCCTAAGGCTCTAATCTGAGCATCAGACATTCCTGCATCAGCAGCATAAGAAGCAGCACCTATTCTGAAACTATGGCCCTTGTATCTAGAGGGGTCGAGGCCCCAATATTTAATGGCAATGGAAAGCTTGTTGACAAATTCAGCTCGAGAAACAGGTGAATTGTTAGCCGACATGAAAGGAGGTCCTGGCTGGCATCCCCTGATGGACAGATAATTTAAAATGATCTGTACGAGACAATAGTGATCCCGGCGAGTAATCGACAAAGAAAAGGGGTGCTGATTATAGTTTTGCTTGGATTCTAGGAATGTAAACTTCGGGGCAACAACTCTATTTGTTTCATCAACTAACTGTGTGAGTTGGTGGACTTGTGTTAGCGACCCCCTGCCATATGTTTGGGTTGAGGTTCTCTCGCCCACCCTCAAACAGGCATAGAGGGCAAGTGAGCACATAGCTTAAAATAAGCAGCTGTCATAATTAGTACGACAAACACGAACTGAAGACTCTAATAATCTTTGCAAAATTGGAAAAGTGATAAGCAATCGGCTATCTAGACGGGCTCCAACCTTGCCATATCCTTTAAGCATCTGTTTAATGAAAAAAAATCTTAGTAGGGTATGAAAACCCTGATAAGGTGTGGCAATAACCTAAAGTCGGAACATAAGTACTGACCATGGATGGAGCATAATGATGATCATACAAATAGGAAGTAAAAAATGCGAAAACCGAGGGTGAAATGGGAAGTCTACAGGGAAGGCTAGGGAATGTCGAATGTAAAAATTGAGAAAAAAGTTTCCAAGACCTTCGATATGTCGGAAGGGATGAAGGTTGAAGACTAGCCTGCAATAGTGATAATATTATGGGTGCCAATTCTGAGGCCGCAATTGCTGAGGAATGTCTGTTGGCTCCTGTTCATATGAGCTGGTGCCAACCTCTGGAAAGTTTCTACCTGTAATCGAGACAGAGAGTCTGCCAGAGTGTTATTAACACCTGATAACAACAACAACATTGACTTTATGTTTTTAAAATTAAAGAAATAAAGGCTTTTGTAGCCCGCAGTTAGCAAAGCTATTCTAGGCGGGCTACCTAAACAAACACTGTATAGTCTCTCACACATACACACACACACACGCAACAATGAAATAAATAAATAAATGAGAAAATAAAAATAAATAATAAATAATAGTAGTGATAATCATGTTAAAGGTTTTAACTGGGCCAGTCACACTTGGGAGTTTTGAACAGGTCAAAGAGAAAGCTAATCAGTTGAAATGCGAAATGATAATTCAATGCATTAGCTATTTCTGATTGGTTTTGTGTTGTACCCCGGTTGTCTGGAAGCTGGAGCGACGATACGAGCTTAGTCTTTTTGTGCTTATTAATTAAAGTGTTAATCCCCTCCCAAGTTTTTTTCACATTATTTAGGTTTCTACTAAAATAGGATTGATAGTAAAGTCTTTTACTCTGGCGAGTAAGGCTTAAAATTGTGATCCTGTACAGCTTGTATGTAGCCATGTCACCAGAGTAAAAGAGATCGTTCTTTATTTTTATTGATCTATGTAAATCTCTAGTTATCCACGGTTTAGATAGTTGCTTGGCCTTGCGTTTTGATACAATTTTGAGAGGAGCATGTCTGTTAACAACTGAGTTTATTCAATTTGTTGTAGAACGAAGAAAAGCGTTTGTCAATAGAGCCATTAGAGATCAAACCGGTCCAGTCAGTTTGAGAAATATCACTAATAAAGTTTTCTTCCGAGAATCTCGAATAGTCACGGATTTTAGTCCCCTGATAGCGAGATTTTAAAGATGGAGAGTGGATGATGCAAAATTGAGAGTAGTGGTCACTTATATCTGAGACAATATTGCCGCTGGAGAGTTTAAAGCCAATTCTGTTAACAAGAATATTGTCAATAAGTGTGGCAGAATTATTATGGACTCTTGCAAGCTTGTCAATTACTGGAAAAAAGGAGTAACTTTGCAGGGACAGCAGAAAGTTATGAGAAAAATCACAGGTTTCAGATTTGAGGAGATCAATGTTGAAGTCGCCCATGACATATATCGGTTTATTAGTAGATCTTAGTCCTTCTATTGTCATATCGAAATACGTTTGAAATTGTTCAGGAGAAGTATGTTGCCGATAGATTACACCACATATAACATTTTTACCTTTTAAAAAATTCGAGTTCAATCCATAAGGCCTGGAAAGCCTCGTTAGAGGTTTTTTCGAGGACTGTGCAATTTAAACCGGCGTCAACATACATACCGACACCTCCACAACATACATACCGACACCTCCACAAGAAAGAGGAGTTGGCACCTGTTCGAATTGGTAATTAGGTATATGTGGATTAAAGTCTATTCTGGCCGAATTTGTAATTTTAGTTTCGGTTATTCCGATTACGCTGAAGTGGTAGTCTAGTTCATCCAGTAAATGTACTTGCAGATTTTCAAGGTTACGGCGAAGGCTTCGTACATTATTATGTAGAATTGAGAAAGATGTTTTGTTTTCATCTCGCATGAGATCGTTTTTAAACTTGCAAAAGCTATGTGGTGAGAAATATCGGCTTCGAATTTGTTGATTATTTAGGTTGCTATCAGGATTGACACTACTTTGAGTATTCAAACTAAAAATATCTAATTCATGGAGGCTACGGAGCTTATCTAAGTACTTTTTCGTTGGCAAGTTACTGTTCAGGCTGTTATTGAACTGACCATGCGTTCGGATGATATCAACATTTGAGAACGGAAGGTTTTCTAATAAAGATTTGTCTGCTCAGCAAACATATCTGTCACTTAGGACTACCATTGAGAGTTGTTATTACAAGATATATACTTAGCTTTGGTCTCCGTTTTCCAGGTTGAGCAAATCACCAATATTCTTGATCTTGATAGCTCGAGACGTAGCATCTTTCCGTAAATAAACAAAGGAGCCCTTTGACCAACAGTACTGGTAATAATGCTGTTCTTTAAACTTCTCCGTCTCGAACAGGACTTTTTACATTCGGGGTGACAAATGATCAAAAATTCTAACCGCGCTTAACGAGGCATCCTCAGGGAGTCCAACGTAAGCCGGGTCCAATTTGCATGCATCTTTACGATGATTCATCACGCTTTCTTTGGCTAAACGCCTGACATATCTACAAACTATCGGCTTTGGCTTGCCATTGTTATTCCTGCTGGGAACACGATGGGCGGTGTCAATGTCATACATCGATACATCGGCTCCCGTTTCTTTAAAAATGTTTAGGCAAAGCTTGCTTATCGAGGCTGTGGATTCATCTTGCAGCCTCTCAGGCACTCCCACAATTTTTACATTATACTGGAAACTATATTCTTGAATTTCGTCAATAGCATTTCCAATAATACCTACCTTGGCTTTCAGCTCTTCGAGTTTGGTGCTTAGTTGCTGGAGTTCGTCTTTGGCCATGCCGCTAAAGAGATGGAAGTCGTCGTATTTCTTGCTCAAGAACTCTACACATTGGGCACCTTCTTCGCTAGGCAGAACTTCGCTTCTGTCGCTATGTCGCTGTATCAACTCCTTCAATCTAGCTACCTCGTCTGACATTGACGATAGTTGCGCTTTAAGTATGTTATTCTCCTTCTTCAAAGCCGCAACTGACCCAGGCATTGCACAGTGGTTATACGAAAGGACACACAATAAAAATAGAATACAAAAATAAGAAAAACCAAAGAATATAAAGAAACTTAGCGGAGCTCAAAAATCACAACCCTCTTGACCAACATCCGCTGACCAACTGGTACGTGTTTAGCCTTAAAAAATGTTATTTTGTAAACAGACAAGTACCAAATTCCGAACAAAATGCATGAGCCTCTTATCCTTGCAGGACTGCTTATTAATCACATACACAAGAGCTTCGTTAGCAGTTAGAAAAAGAATACAACGATTGCGCATCTGGTGACCCCATAGATATAAACTAAGCACGATTGGATAAAACTCCAAAATAGCTGTATTACGATGGAACCAATCGTCGGGCCACTTCCCACAGCACCAGTTACTACCAAAAATGGCACCATAACCTAACGAGCCAGCAGCGTCGGTATACAGCTCCAATTGGTCTGAGCTGTGCCAAGTATCCTTAAGAAAAAAGGATCTACCATTAAAATTAGCTAAAAGGGACTGCCATGTTCGAAGATCTGCCTTAACTTCTCGATTCAACTTCATATAGTGGAATTGTGAACGAAGCCCGACAGGTGAAATCAATGAGCCGATGCAAGAAGGCTCTTCCTGGCACAACCACAGAACAAGAAGAATTTAGCAATCCTGTAAGTGACTGAATTTCTTTAACAGTAGCATTCGTGCGTTTAAGGAAATCTAGGAGGATGCAAAGACATTTGGTAATTCTGTTCAAAGGCAGACGTGCCTCGAAAGAAAGTGAATTCGATCCCAGCAAAGGATAATGTTGTGGCGGGACCGAGTGTTTTTTCCGGTTCCATGGGAATGCCAAGATAAGAGCAAAGGTCTAGGAATAAACGAAACTGGCCCTTACATAATGCATGAGAGGGGGAAATGATAAGAAAATCATCAAGTAAATGAATTATGTGTCTTATTTGCAATTTACTTCTAGCGATCCATTCCACTACAGTGGCGAAGGTTTTGAAAGTTTTGCAACTACTGGAGCACCCCATGGGCATGCAAAGATCATAGTAAAAGAAATCCTTCAATCTAAGACCTAATAAACTATAGTCCTGAGGGCGAATAGGTATAAGCCTGAAGGCATTCTTAATGTCGGTCTTAGCTAAAAAACACCCGTGCCCAGCAGCCTTGATGTGACTAATAGCATCACTAATTGATGCATAGGATACACTAGTGTTATCTGATAAGATGCCATCATTAACAGACAAGCCTTTTGGGTAAGAGAGGTGATGAATTAATCTAAACTCGCCTGGGGTCTTCATCGGAATGACCCCTAAAGGGGAAATTCTAAATGGGAGAAAGGGGCGATTCCGAAAAGGTCCAGCAATGCGCCCTGCCTCAACCTCTTTTGTAATTTTTGCATCAACAACTTCTGAATTATTGACAGCTGATATCAAATTTTTGGTATCTGAGCAACCCCGTATACCATCATAATGCAAGGGGAAGCCTTTTCTGAAACCCATTGAAAGAAACTCTGCAGTGGAATGGTCATACCCAGACAAAAGGAAATCTAACCTATTGACTACTACTGGTGTTGGCAAACGTACGTTATGGTTTTGTTGGTTGTGACTTGGCAGGAAGGGGCTGTTTGCATGAAGATTTACTGGGGCCACGAAAAGTATACTTGCTGGCCTGGTATGAACCCTCACACTTATAGTATAAATGTTTGAAAGCACAGACTGGATCACAATTAACACCCCTATGGAACTTAAAACAGTGCCCCTTTGGGGTACTCTGATCTTGTTGCCTACGACGCTGTTGTGAGGTCAGTGGATACTGCCGTTTGACAAGGTGTTGAGCACGCATCCATAACTCCCAATGAATATTGTTCCATGGGAATGAGGAAGGCTGTGCTTGTCTTAAAAAACGAAAATTTTCATCGTAAAACCTCCAATTAAAACCTCTGGCCGCCAGGTCTTGTACAACCTCCCCATATTTCATGGGTGAGGGGGCCTCATGTGGTTACCTACTGGTATACATACTAACAAAGATGTGGAAACAGCTTAACCAAGTCTCAGTGGTCAAGTGTTTCCTACTTTTGTTGGCAGGTTTCAGAAAAAAGGAAGGCAATTGCTCTTTATCAAAAGTGGCGACTGTCAACTTGTAATTATTCTCCTGAACCGGATTAGATAAGAGTAAACCAAATTCGAAATATTCACTGTTCCATGTCTTTGCTCTCACTTTGTCTGAAACCCGCGCGTCAATGGGGAGACTTGGGGATGTGAACAATTAGGAGGGTAGAGCCGAATGTACAACTTGCAGCTCACCTGACAAAGCTGACTGGGCAGTTCTTAAGCCCCATACGGAGGGGTCATTTAGTTCATTCCCATGACCCCTCGGTAGATACCAAAACGCTGTCACGCAATCATAAGGAACCGTCCGCATATTCCAAGACAACTCCACAGGAGGAAGGACATAAAATTCCTATTTGCCGGCAAATATTTTATTTATCTATAGTAGCACAACACGCGATACAATCAAAATCACCAAAATGGCTTTGAAACGACCGGAAGCGACAAGGCGGCTACGGAGTAAAGGTAAGGAGACTTTAAAACTCATTATATTCCTCCCTTTTATTGTCCTCTTCATTTTCTTCTAGTTTTAGAATTTCCTTTTTTTAATGGCACACGCTTACGCTTGAAAATATAGTCTTAATATATTAGGTACTGCCGTTGATGATATTTAGATTCCAAATTCATACGCAATACGCTTAGACCGACAGGGGTGTCAGCAGCTTGAAATGCAGGAGACCAATCAACCTTTCTTACATAAGATAAAAGTCTCTTTTCAAATTTTTAATTCAATTTGTGAAAAACAGGTCGATGATCAGCAATCTGATAAGCAATACTTCCAGTAATGCCAGGAGACGCGAATTGGAAGAGATATAGTCAAAAAATCTCCCTACATTTTTCTTACATCAAGAAGCATTTTTTTTAGTTTGCTGATGGCTCAGACTCAGCACCGGTCTCTTTAGAAAGTTACTTCCTCTTTACGTTTAGATCAGCCGAGCCTTGCCTCTTCAAGTTCATCGAGCAATTCCTTTAACTGTCTACTTGGCTGACCAACAATCATTTCTGGTGTCAACCTACAGACTTCCTATTTCATCGTTTTTTAAATCATCTCAAGCAGAGATCAAAATCTTGCCTTCGCTGAGGGACACTCCGCCTCCATAGGAGGAATTGCGAACAAAAGTCACCAAATCATAACCTGATAACTCAAATGCATTATCTCAAATGTCGTATTATCTTAAAGTGTAAATCATGTTTCAGAAAAAGTCGCGCAAACAAGAGATAAAACCGATTATCTCACAAACATCGCTGAGGTGTCTATTGATATATTCAGGTGAAATGCTGATAGGTGTGTCTTCACAACAAAAGAAAGCGCATTATTTAGAGTAGAAACTCACATTTTATTCAAGCACATTTTATTCAAGTCGTCCAGAGTCTTTTCATTCAAGTATTTCTTATCTTTGAGCTTAGACAAGCTAGAGAAGTCCTTGTCTTCGCCTTTCTTGATCTAAGCTAAGGCCTAAAGGTCGAAAGCAAATCTCTTCCGAAAGCCACATTTCGAGAGTCACTCTTTTGCTTTCTCCTGCTTTTGTTATCCATGCACAATGAACATACAAATTACACGACTATATATAACTATATGAATTCAGTCTCTACTCCCATCCGTCGAAGAATCGAATAATGCAGCCATCCTTCCTTGACTGCTGACCCGATTGTTAGTTATGTCAAGGATTCGATGTCATGCAGGAAGACAGTATGAGGGAAACTACACCCTGGTACTTAAAAAACTATTTCGATATGTCTCTGTTCGGATAATTGGAGCATGATATATGTAAACATGCGAAGCTTTTGAGTTGAATCTTTAATGAGGCTATTTAAATTGAATTGAAACGTTGCAAGCGTTGAATATAATTTGGGACTCCTCTTACCTTGAGGATCACACCACACGATCAAATGTTACTGCGACCCTTGAGTTAGAACTATTTACTGTATTTGCATTTTTTTAATCAGTGGAGAGTACTTAAGCATTATTTTCTCCAAATGTTCAGGCTGCCATGCAGGGAAACCATGATCAAATCTTTAGAGGTCAATTGCATCGATTAGCATAACTTGGTAACTACATTCTCAATCCACTTTTTAAAAATTAAGCTAAAAAAAAAGAAAATATAGCAGAAACCAGACTATCATTATTAATGACTGAGGATGTCCACTTAGTAATTTGTTTACGCATCCTGATCAAGGTTTTTTCCAAGCTCAGTTGTAGAAACAAGTAGTCCTAAATCTCAGAATCCCACAGATACACCAGCTTGTTGATATCATATCAAAATTCAAAGAGTAATTATCAATTAAGCTTTCTTTTCGTGGCTCTTTCTGATTCGCAAAATATCCGTGAAGACCCTCAACATTTTTTCCGCCACAAGCTCGTGACAAAAGTCTCAATTAAGGAACATATTAGTTTCGATTATCAGATTAAATGGTTTCGAACTTCTCTGAACTTTGAGCATCTTCTAAAGGCTACTTATTCGAAAGCCATGAAGGAAGTTGACAGCACTCTAATTGACTGAATTAAAAAACGTTTTTTTCTATGAAACTGACTACTAAAAACTGATTACAACAGAAACAGAGGGGCAAGATAGTTATTGAATGGAATACCATTCGATAATTCGAATGGTATTCCATTCGAATTATCGATTATAACCATCTCACCTCTTCAGACTCTCAGACCGACGGTTATGATCAATATCCTATGTGCTTTTACAAACATCCTCATATTCAAATTAGGAGTTTCAAACTGTATGAAAACTTGAAACCACGTTTGGAAACTTTCGTGATCATTTTTGATTAAAGTTTCCTTGCTCTTCTATTATTCAGAACTCAACAGTTGGCTAAAAACAAGATTGACTAAAAGCGATGGATTCAGAACTCAAACAGAGAAGCCTGGCCCTGAATATTTTGGAGCCATGCATCCTTGTTATAATGACAACGGCGTGCCTGGTTGGAAACAGCCTTATCTGCATAGCCGTGTACAGGAACGAAATGCTTCGTACGTCGACAAACCTCTACCTGATTTCTCTAGCCATGAGTGATATCATCAACGCTGTCATCGTAATGCCTTTGACTGTGGGTGTCCTCATTACAGGGGAATGGCCTTACAGCGAGGCAGTCTGCGATTTCCACGCGTTCTTTACCCTGTTTTCTGTTTATGTTTCCCCGACCACAATGGGACTGACGGCCTTCAACAGATACGTACGTATCGTTAAGCCTCAAAACTACCCAAGAATCTTCACTGAAGCTCGGTCAAAAATATATGTTGCTGCGATTTGGCTGACTGTCGCAGGGTACGTTTCCATTCCCAAGATGGCCGGCTGGACTGATTATGGCTTTTTCGCTGGATACGCCGTTTGCACAATTGTGCAACCCACAGAAACTATGAGGACAGTTCATTACAGCATCGTCATCTGTTTTTTCTTTCTTCTTCCACTCGGAGTTGCATCAGTTTCCTACTACAAGGTCTTCAAGGAAATAAAAAAACACAACCTGAACATGGCTTCTACAGCCCAAGCCGAGGACAGGGAAAATCGTTTAACAGTCAAAGAGATCAAGGTTACCAAATCGCTCGCCATTGTTGTGTTCGCGTTTGCATTGTGTTGGATTCCATTCTGGATCATTGTGGTTATACAGCGCTTCGCTTCAAATACTGTTGCTCCGCGTAACGTCCAACTGCTATGTCCATTTTTGATGTTCTTCTCAAGCACCATCAACCCATTTATATATGCTGGCATGAATCCCTCCTTCCGAGCCGAGTTTCGTCGAATTTTGCTCTGCAAAATGAAGTCATTACAAGTTTGTAAGGAGCTCCGAGGTTCTAAAGATTTTGAGTTCAAGAAAATGTCGGCGGGAAGCGACCTTAAAGTGGAAAATCAGGAAGAAAAGGGAAGTACATCAATCAAAAACTTGTGAACTGGCGAAACGCACGAAATAAACAAAAAATTGAAGATACTGGGAAAATGACATTAATTAAAATGCTCAATTTAAATCCTTTCCTTTCACCACATTATATGATTTGTCGCGTAATTTTAATTGAATATTGGTTGTTAATGAATGCCTTGTTAATAGTTATTACATCAAATTTTAGTTTATTTCAATTCAGGTAAGTTTCGAATCCAAGAGAAATTTAAAGGAAGAGAATAAGCTCAGTACAAATGATGAAACCGTAGATACAATGTCCTCATTAGATGATCCATTTTAGAACCGATCTTTGTATGGCAGAAATTATAATAGGCCCCGCTAAAAAGGCTGCACCTGCGTAAACTCGCCAACCCCCGCTCCCCACCTCCTCTAAAATTTATTTAAAAAAAAAAATATCGTAATGATTTGAACTCGTAATTCCAAGGAAACATTTGCTTTTTAGAATATGCTACACGAAAAGCAAAAAGTAGTACATTTCTCTCAGTATACTAAAAAATAATGGAAAATTTAATTACTGAGCATAAGTTTGCCGCTTCGACCGCCCGGCGGTAAGCATCACTTGCTAATCACGGCCGTGGTAGCCACGCAGTACAATGTTATTCAACGAAATATGAAGGTAATTAAAAGTATTTACATGAAGGAAACTGTTACAGACGAGGATTACAAGCAGCAACAGTTAAGAATAATTATTGGGCTGTCCAAAAATTTTCCACGGATACCTTTCGGGCATGGGCAATTTCTCGCTTGATATCGTAACATTCAGGATTGAACTTTGGCAGTTTAACCGATGACAAATTGATTTCTGTTTTATTTCTTTAATTTTTTTTTTAATTGATCCGAAAGACGTAAAAAGATACCCCCCTCCCTTTTTTATTACTGTGTAGAAAGCCAACGATACTTTTCTTTTCCAGCTTTTTGGTTTCGGCTGATTTTGCGACGTCTGTATTCAAGGTTACTATTAGGGGTATCGAATGGTCTCTGCGAGCATTTGCGAGCATGCGAGCAGTGTGTTTATTCTTGCGAGCACGAGCAGTTATCAAATTTTTTTTACGAGCAGCGAGCAGTTTAGAAAATACAGATGGTGAGCAGCTAGCACTTCGAGTACTTCGTAAATTTTCCGCAAGCCGGAATCTCTCTTTTATTGATAGGATACGTTGTTTTTCACCAAGTAATAGCTAACAATCTGGCTGACACTTCCAAAACAGAACAATAGGTGCAAAGTTAGGGCAGTTCAACCAGTCCCAGCATCTTACAGCTAACTGTGCCCTACTTGATGCCAAATTACGTCACGTAGCTTCACGTGAGTCAGTCAGGGTGGACGCTCAAGAACCTCAAGAGCTCTCAAGGAGACGCACTAGATCCAAAGCCCGCGATCTAAAGTTTCTCATCTCTTTCTAACCCGACGCTAAAAATCGATGGTATGTTTTTTCGGTTATATAGTTCTTATGAAATGTAAATAACGTGGCATTCGGTCTAACAAACATTTTGGGCTTCGGTTTCGATGATCAGCAAACTGGTTTCCCGTTGATCGACTGAAAAAGATTCAACGCAATGAAGCTTTATTTATTTGGAGGCTTTAGAATCTAACCAATTACAGCCGTACAAATCTGACATGCTGTAGTAGTAGCTCTGAAGGTCAAATAGTACTGGTAATAGTAGTATTTCTCTAGATTACTTTCTACTTCGTGGGTTCCTTTTGAGAAGAATTCTTACATTTCGTGTTTCCGCGCGACATGGAGACAATAAGTTTCTAGATATGTCTCCTCGTTTGGCTAGGTCTTTAATTTCTAATCAAAATGATTAAAGCAAAATTTCATTTAAGAACTTCCGGTAAAGCCCAAACAACCGAGAGTTGTTATTAATGTTGTTTTGTTTCATCGGGCTTTATATGCCACCGTTTGGCATCAGATTTTAATAGTTATTATTACTAGTGGCTAGGAAGCTTCCAAGGTTGAAAAAACCGCTACAAAATGCGATCCGAGTACAGTTTGAAAATATTATGACTCCGTCCATTTTATTTCCCATTGCACACTGGAAAATCCATAATGTCTACAAATCCTGATGATTTGCTCAAATAAATGGGAATTTAGATCAACAAAGGTTCGCAAGTAATGTTGTCTCCACAGGAGATTATTTCACCTCCCCTTATGTCGAGCTTCCTATCAGAATTTCCTGATAATAGATCGTGTTACAGTCTCACTTTCTTGTTCAAGCGAAAGAAGGTTCAAATCATTGGGTAAAATACCCGGGAAACTGGTCAAAGAAACAACAATTGTAAGTCAAGCTTCAAGCAATGAAAGCGAATCTGCTGAGAGAAAAAGCAAAACCAGTGTTAACAGAAATGAAATCTTTGGGGTACTTGTTGATAACCTAAAAAACAAGTGAATAGATAACGATCACATATTTGAACTGCGAAACTGTACCCCTCTCAAGCAGAAAGCCTGCGAAAATGAACTATGATAAAGTATAAATCAATAAGCGAAATGCTTGTCATGGAGCTTCGTGCGTTTTTCCGATACAGTGCCTCCAAAACAGTTACAGGATGAACTGTTGAAGAAAGACTGAAGCCGGAGGTAGGGATGTTTCAACCTTTTTGTTTTAACCACATCATAACTGACTTATCGTTTATATATGAATAAAAAATAACGACAAATTAAAGCAGGATTAACGAAGTTTCGAGCAATCGAGCATATCAGTAACGAGAATGCGAGCATATTAGCAGTTGCAAAAATTGTGCGAGCACGAGCAAGCGAGCACCCGTGTAATTTTTGCGAGCAATTCGCGCAAAAGCCAAATTTTGCGAGCACTTGTAAATTGAATGGGACCATTCGATACTCCTACTATTAGTGGAAATCACACGAATGGACCTGATGCTAAAAATTGTAATGCCCTGAGTGATCTTGTTGGAACGGGCAAAAAAACAATCGCCTGCTTGCCTTTAAGACCTTTCTTTTGCTCTTCTTCGCTTTGATATTTCACGCTCCAAGGGCCAATTGCATGATATTTTATCGATGTTAGGTGTATTCTAATCATTTCTGTAATTTGAAATTCACATCTGCATTAAATTTAATTGCAATATAGCGAAGTCGTGTTAAAAAAGAAAATTATGAGGATACATTGACTTGTTGCTGGTTGAAAATACCCATAACAAATTGACAAAAGTTCGACCGAAGAAACAATGTTTATTGTATGCCATTAATATATTATCTTATTTTCATTACATCCAGTCACAAATTTTGCGAAGTCGCGAGAAGAAAAAAAGATTGGTGGTAAAGCTTTCAGAGGATATAATACACTGTAATTAACAATTATTCACGGTCGTGGAGGAGAGAAGTGGTGAATATTTATCGGCACTAAAGTAAATATAACTATACAACAATGCTTCACAGTAACAAAAAAAAAAACAGTTTGTTTCTGTCGATACACCGAAAAAAGTTCGGAAACTAAACTTTTGACTCGGACGCGCGATTTTGTATTGTCGGCTGCTCGGAGGTGAAAAAATACACTTCCGCACCAGCCGATCTGCGCGTGGGAAAAGCATCATTCACCTGTGTGGTATATATTTTTTAGATATTCTCTCAATCAGAAAAATTTGACTTGACTGACACAATTTGTGTAATGCTCAAGAAGAGAAGAATAATTCGCAAATGCCTCAATCCTCGATCCTGGTACGAATTGACGCGCGGTTCGAGTTAGCGAGGGTTTCAGTTTTCCATAGTCACCTGTGTTTTTAAGTTCCATGCTGGCCTTTTTCTTTTCTGGTGAGTTTAACTTTTTGTTTCCTTATCATAAAAGACAGGAATTAGGGGAAGCAAATCACTTTCGTTCCTCAAAATTTCTTAAATACGTTAAATTAAGATTGTGCAAAAATTCTGGATTAATCTAGAGGTAGAGTGTAAAGACTCCTATCAACAATCCACGGTGTGGTGGGTTTTTGTGAGAAAGGAGATATATCTTTCAGCACAGCGCCTTTGGTTAAGGAAAGTACCCTTGATAAAAACAATAACCGGTGGCAATTTATGTTCTCAGCTTTCATTATCAGACTTAAAGTAAACGGAAATGAGGAAAAGTCGTCCTTCTTACGAAATTTATTTCAACCAATCCAAATGCTTTGGAGAATATTGATCTAATGAAGGACATTCTACATAAATGCTGGATACTCATTCTTAGCCTGTATCTATTGGTTTCCTAATTGGAGTAAAGAAAGCTCCAACACATTTGATGGCACCTATATCCTGAAAAAGTAATTTTAATTCATCAAAATGCTCCGTAGACACATTGATTAAATGAAGACACCCTTAATTGTCACAATTTCTACACATTGATTTTATCCATGACGCCGCTGGACGATTCGAAAATTTGTTGCAGCTAGCGTTGTGCCATGATTGCGGGACTATGAAAGTTTGAACGATCAAGTTTGTAATTTATGGTAAGAATATTCGAAGGATGAAAGAGAAGGATTCCCTAAATCTTGATGAAATTATTGAAAATTAGGTTTTCATTGGTTTAATGAGAGATTTGAGCAATTATTATGCGAGTCGTATGACACAGTATAATATATAAAATTTTGGTACTCGTTTATATCCAGTCAAATAACTGTTTTAGGATTTACTCAACTCGCCATTTATAGGGTACATCATAACCTAAGTTACCCTTTTGTGTAGTTGTATAATATGTATTTCTTTGTCGTAATTTGATTCCTCAGTATGGAAGGTTGGTCAGTTATCTGTGATTGCAGCTGGCAACACCGACCAGAGATAGGCGTAACTTATGATTAAAATCTTTGAGCGACATTTCCCCCGCATGATCTACCGTGCACGCTCGATATTTTTTTTAAGCTCAGTCTAACGCTAATGCTAACTATTTGAATTCGGTGCAATTAGCTCATTTAACTAAAACAGGTGAGTGTGGTCGCGATCTTTTAGCTTCAGAAATTAAGAGCCCTTGATATTCAGAGGTATAAGATATCACTGTACCGCCGACATCTTTGAAAACCCGCTTTTGTTGAAGGAAACCAAGGTTTTACTTTGTTAACCAACTCTGACAGAGTGGCGGATACGTGGTTGCACGTAACGAGGAAAAGCATTTCTGATCAGTTTTTAACACCAGGATTCAAAACTACTGGGCAGTTAGTGTTTTTAAGTCTCGCTTTGTGATTGGTTAGAAAAAGAGACGCAATCTATTTCCCAAGGAATATTCAATGCTAGTTCGTGAACTCGACACGTCACTCTCTACTTGATATACAATGAAGTTTCCAATAAATGTGGCAGAAAATTCCCTGACTATACGATTGCATTTCGCATTGATAACGCTCTCATTTCAGTTTTATCGTTACGGTTATTTACCGAATGATAAAATTTCATACTCCAGACAAATTTCTTTTTCATGCACACGATCTTTATTGTCCAGTTTTGAAAATTTCAAGACCACGGCAGAAAAGGAATTGCACCGCCGGAGGGGCAGCTTAAAGACAAAACATCAAACGAGTTTTTGTATTAAAACTGTTTTTCCATTTTTTTTTTGTATTATGACAATTTTTCTTATAAATTCTAATTTAATTTAGAAAAATGGACATCTATGAAACATAACAGCAACTGAACTGCTTCCAGGTGTCACAACAATCGATTCGTTTTTGTATTTTTCTGCTCGCTAAAATTTCTTCAAGTTATAATGCTTACACGAACAGCTTTGTGTTCTCACTTGATTGGACTGAGTTCAACTTAAGGTCAGAGCAGAATTCGAGAAAAAATTCTTTCTCCTGCACTTTCAAATAAAGTCACCTTCCCTTCTAAAGTTTTAATCACCAGCTGGTTATAGCTTTGACATTTGTCGAGCTGAATTTGAACGAGCTTGAAGAAAGTTTTCCCCATTATCATCTTTATAAAGAGAACTCGTGAGCAGTCTCAACAATTCAAATCAGACACTAAGAGAACTTCATAGCCGGTTCGTAATAGTTTCTTACCCAAAAGTGCTGAGAGATAAAGATATAGGAGTTTGCTGATAGCCCAAGGAAGAACACTTTGACTTAACACCCGGTGTTGCACTTAAAGTTGATATTCGTGAATGGCGAGTAATTTAAAGACGGATAATTTTTCCGTCTCGCTTCGCGTCGCGGCAGAATTAGAGGTTTTGTGGCCTTATTTGGAGCACTCTCAGAAGGCTCATAAAAGAATGATTTTTCAGTTGGTGGCAGAATGGTAAAGTCAGGGCTTTAATCAGATCTCGTTTGCCCACTCAGTTTACGGCTCTGAACGATTCAGGAAGCTTGTTTACACGAAGGGAAGAATTAACTCCGGGAAATGAAAAGCTGTATTGTTTCAAGCTTCATTTGAAAAAGAAAATAAGTACTATTAGCAGATTTTGTAATCAATTGCGCATGTGTATTTTGATAGGGGCGGAATATTCTTTTATGATTGCTTGCTAGGCGGTTTGCCACAGATCTGTCTCATCTTCACAAAATTTTTCCTTTCTTATGATGGACGACTAAAGTTAAAAAAATAAAATATGAGCAGTATAACAAATATTTACCCACAGTGAGGGATTTAAGTCAACTAAATCCAATATGCATATAAGGGAAGAGCTTTCATATTGAATAAGTATTTATCCAGTCAAGCTAAAGTCAAATTGAAAAGGAAAGAAGTTGAATGCAGAATTCATTTCGACAATTGTTTAACTCTAAATCCTTTTTCGAGATGTAATTTCGAAAAATGACAGCTTTTCGAGGTGACGCCACTTTAGCACAGTTCGAAGGTTCATTACACTGGCAGATTTTCCTCTGAAAGGTTTTCCTTTGCCGTGTAAAAGAAAAAATATGAAGTGCTTTTACTTTAAAAGTCCTCTTGTCCAAACAACGACGTTTCAACTTTTGAAATCGAGGAATAACAAAGAGAAACTTTTAATAGATGAAGTTTGCCTTTGTAGATGAAATGAAGAGGACACTAGGAAATTGTCAAGGGTTTCAAATAAATTCTTCCCCAGAACGTTCATTTTGACAAGACTCTCCTTTATTCACGCATTTAAATGACACCCAATTAAGTTTTCCTTAACGAAACACATGGTGGAGTAGATGCAGCGATCTGTGTTTAGGGAAAGTCTAATCGTGTTCGATTTCATTCGGGAATATTTCAAATGAACTTATTTTTTTAGGAGCAATTGTTAGTCAAACTGTCTCTTTAGATGCGTGACATTATGCCAGTGACTAGAGGTGAAAAACACAATGCTAGGTAAATAGAGACTGAGCTTGCACATTAGCCATCATGCGGAGGAGGACATTTTTTATGAGGTATACATCTCTTTAACAGTACTTGGTTATACAGAAGGTAAACCCTCAAAATAAAAATAAAGTCTGAAAGGGGCAACATGTCGAAATTATCGACTGCTTCCTCTTAAGGAACCGGCCTTTATCTCAAGGTGGACGTAAATTTCGAGTTTCTTAATTTCCTTTGCTACTTGTTAGTACGTTGATGCGCGGATGCCCATTTTTAATGGCTAATTTATGCATCAATATTACTTCTGTTGCCCTCTGTTGCGGAGCATTTGACTCATCGAAATTTTGAACGTAGAAAACGGAACCAACAAGTCCAGAAACTGGGTTTCTTTTTGAGGTAAATCACTTGCATTCTGAAAATTTTCGAAAGCAAAACCTAACATGTAAATTATTGATCAATGGATGCTTTAAAAATCAACGTTCACATTTTCATAGCCATTTACCGGCGCTGGAAAATATATTTTTTTGACAAAGGACTAGATGATCGATGAAAACAAAAAATAAAACATGCAAAATTATATTTAAGGATGGGTAAAGTGACACACTACAACAAAATTGCGGCTATGGTGTAATGAGAAGTAATTTCTTCTTAGCTGGAGCGCTTAGCCAGATAATTGTCCTTTACCTCCTGATCCATTCTAAGTCGAAAGCAAGACATCTACAAATTCACCATTACTGAGTATGATATTTGACGCCAGACTTTTAAGCTTGGAAAACGATCATTTATAAAAATAGGCAAGTGTCCAACAACATCCTATTCTATACCACGTCAATATTTATGCCTTGTATTTTAAAACGAGAGAACACAGAAAGTTTTTATGAGGTTAATGACTAAAATAAAAAAATCATGACGAAATACATTGGTGTGGTTTCACGACGTTAATGGAAAAGTGCAAAACTGAGGATGATTAATTCACAATATCCGGTGGCGAAGAAGTTTCACCCACATATAATCATCACATATCCACAAATATTGAGAATAGAGAACTGAGAACTCGTTTGTTTCGGTAAAAAAGAACGTTGAAAATAATAGCAAGAAATTTAAATATAAGTCCAGATGGTCTGTCTCAATGCCATGCAGGGTAAATTGCAAACATTGCAAATATGAATCCTTGATGGAAGAGTGCAAATCGGTAAAAGCAGAACAAACTCACTAAAAATCATCGGCAAAACGGAGTTCAACATGTGAAAACCGGATCATTAAGTGCCTGAAATAACCGGTCTGTGCTCTATGTCGTAAAGTAAGACCGACTGCGAGCACGCCATCAACTAATGAGAGAACGTAGGATTTTGGCCCGCTAAAATGATTCAGGAAAAACATTCAGCTTTGATACTCTCTAAGTTGTATTTATCACACCCCTTGAGTGGTTTTCTACCGACTCAGTAACAATGTTTTTAAAACCATTTTCTAGTATACTACAACAATTTTATGTGAAAACTATTCCATATATCAAGATATCAAACGTGCCCCTTTAACAAATGTGCGCCAAGTAAATAAATGTCATTTATAATTGCCGTGTGCGTGGTTAGGTTGATTTAAAGTCGCCTTTTAACAAATCTTTTGAAAAAAAACAAAACAAAACAAAAAAAAGCTAGCTCACAGAGTTATTAAAATGTTCATTTTGATTCCAGTTCACTTTGATTTCTTCACAATCTTAACCAGACTCGTTAACCGTTTTGAATAATTCTTTAGCTAAGTTTTCACAGAGTGGTGTAGTTATGGGCTGGAAAACAAGCCAAATAAGGCTTCAGATCATTTTGAGGTTCGTTTTTGCAATACGAATTTTCAATAATTTCATAATTTGAAGTGCTACAGGTGCATGTCAAGGGTGAGGTTCTCTGCTTCAATATGACTTTACGCTGTCAGTTTTGTATGATGATTCTTTTAAAAACACTTCATTTTTAATGCTGAAAACATGGAGAGAAAATTGAATAGCGAGGGAATAAGTCTGACGATGTGGCCAAATTACAAAAGACACGAAAAAAACCTAAATATTAAAGAATTTTTCATGCTGTTGTTATACTGCTCGGCGTGTCTGCGGGTGTACGAAATCTCCATAATAATACTTTTAACAGATATCTATAATTAGTTTTTGATGAATATTCATTCAGCACATTTCAGTTTTGCATGATGTGGCACGATAGTTAATCAAACTTCAGGTATCAGAAGGAACCTGATGCGACCTGTTTCTTAACTTTTTTTAAGGTATGAAAAACGTCTGTAACGTATTCGACAAGGCTTATTAATTTTTAATTGGTTATACCTTTTAAAAAGTTCAAGTGTTACCTCAAACAAGTCCATAGAAGTGTCATCATAATGAGAACATTTGTTCGTTGCACAGTATATAAGTTGTCTACAGCAATATACATCTTTCAATTCTTCAGGGACAAAAGACAGTTTGATGCAGAAAAGAGTTACTACCAAGTCTCATCACAAGTTGATGTATCACTACGGTTTTAACTACCTCTGCGTGTGTCTTTCATTATGGAGAGGCCCGCAAGATATCCAAGCAAGCACAAGGGAAAGTTAGTAGCCTTTAGTGTTTGTCATGTTTTTTTTTCTGTTTGTTCTTTTTATTGGCAAAGGAAGAGTATCAAGTTAGGTATGCATTGTAGCCTGGACAACCTACTTCGATGCCACTTACTCCATCTTACCTCCATTTAGATTACGGAGGTTTTTTTTGGCTTAAAAAAGCTTTTCAAAAGACACCACTAACTATGAAAACATCCACTATTCGTGGCTCTATTCAAATTAGTAATATATTCCTTTGGTTTAAATTGTGTCAACCATCGTGCATCTGCACCTGGACTAAGCTCAGTTTTTCAGTCAAAGCAAATCTCTCATCAAAACTTTATAACTATCTTTAACTGGGCATATTTTGACGATATAAAACCTTTAATCAACATAACGGCCTGCTCCCAGTTGGCTTGTTAGCTCAATTGGTAGAGCGCTGCACTAGTATCGGAGAGGTCAGTGGTTCGAATCCCGTACAGGCCTGATTTTTTTCAGGTCTGATTTTCGCTATTGCTTAAATAGCGCTATCTACTGCGAGGATCGTGCATCATACGTATCTAATAACGCAGTTCAAAATATATGAACTTCATATATTTCATTGTATCCTTTACATGGTAATTAATTGACAGTACTAGTCTTCAAATCTGTCACGTTCTTCATTTTAAACCATCAAATTTCGTACGTTTCATCAATCGTATATGCTGCAGGTTTCTTTTTTGCCGCAGTAAATTATCCTTGATTCAACTGCGAATAAATCTCGTCGGAATTCTTTCGAAATTCAGAATTAACGAAAAATAGTTGGTTTAAGCATAGCTAATATTAGAATAGAAAGCTCGAAGTCATTTTAAAAAGTTTTTATTTCAAATAGGTAAATTTTAGATTGCTTGCTTTTCCTTTTTTCTTTTCTTTCTCTTTTTTTTTTTTCTTTTTTTTTGCCATGCAATAGAGTTATCTTGCTTTAGCCATATAGCAATTCAGTTCAGGATTTTGAAAAATTAATGACTTATTCAAACCATTTTTACAAATCTACGTAGAAAATCAATTTAAAACGGGTCTTGGGTATTTCCCCTCTGAGGTCAGGAGGCATTTCCGCGGAGAATTTAGAATTCCTTTTATGCCTTGACTTAATGAATTAACTTTTTTGAGTGTTTAATTTTGTTTTTGGTTTCTAGTATTCTTTTGCGTAGACATCTTACATGCGAAACGGGCCCAAACAGTGTTCTTTTTTTATTTGCATGAAATTCAGCCCTCTTGGCCTCGGCACGTACAAGTAAAGGAAAACTAAGTAATCATGCCCGCCAGAACGAAGCAGGTTTTGATCGATTTTCGTCTGCAGATCAAAAGTTATTATTTAAATCGAGAGGGAAAGGACGATGTTGTTTCTCCGGCTTGGACACCAGTGGGTTACCATATTTTCTTCTCATGGAGCTCAGCTTGACTTTTGAAAAATAAGACGTGGAATGAACATTTAAAGTCACTCGTTTGATTTAAACTTTAACACACATATTTGCACGCGCTTTCCCTTAGTTTGGATACCATTTACATCTTCATTTAAGATTTCCTGAACTTTTACTTCAAAGGTATTGCGTGCTCATTTGACGCCAGCTTATGTGGTTGGCAACAGTCTTCAAAAGACAACTTTGATTGGACTCTGCAGTCTGGGCTGACTCCTACTGAAGATACTGGGCCAAGGAATGGAGATCACACGACCGGGGGAGGTATATTTAGGAATAGATAGAGCGTGATTGAATGGCGATAGAGTAGTACTAAAGTATGCACAACAGCGAATCGCTAGCGAGCGCGGGTTTAACTGAATGAAAATCAGAAACAGAGGACTGAAAAAGTAAGCTTTCCATACTATGATTCAACTCGTAACTTAGTTGTATCATTAATGTCCGACATTCGATAAGATCATCATAGATTTAAGCACCTTCTATGGAGAAAACAATATAAACCGTGTTTAACCGACAAAACAGCTTAAAAGGGGTAAAGTTGCGGATGGTTTTGGTGTTGCACCTGATAAGTCGCGAGGGTGGCATGAACGATCACGATCAATTTAACAAGAGTCATGCATCTAAACCTTTGACCATCAAATGAGAAAGATTTCCTAAAACTCCGTTCTACGCTACGTGCTTAAGTTTTTTTCTTTTTCAACAGGGAAATACCTTTACACCGAAGCTGACTATCCAAGGAAGAAAAATGACATTGCTCAGATTATTTCACCGTCTTTCTCTGGTGCTTTTTGTGTCTCGTTCTTCTATCACATGCATGGAGCTGCCGTGGGTGGCTTACGGTTACTAGTTGATGACAGAGCTGTGTTTGAAATAAGTGGAGAGCAAGGATCAGATTGGATACAAGCTCAAGTAGTCATAAATGGATCAGAAAGCAAGGTAATGGCAAAAAGGGATTTCTAGAGTTCAGATAGTGCTGCTTTTTTTTACTATTCCAAGAAAAGAAAACGAACATCATTTGCAAACACTTGGAATTGATAACTGTGGTACGTATAGAGAAAACTACTGACTGATTAGGGGTGCTAAATACAGAATTTGGAAAAGTCATGAGTTGTATTGAAATAGCAACTTAATTGGTTTAGCTTCTGAAAAATCCAATGTAAGAACATTTAGAGAGAACCCGAGGCGTTTACATTTATATGCCACTTCATTTTAAACGCTAAAAATTAACTTTGGTTTCAGAGAAAATTTTGTGTAACCCTTACTTACCCTGCACGTAATGCCCGAGTTGTAGCCAGATCATCCTCTTTCTGAGAGGTACAAAAATATGTTTCAGCTAACGTTTGAAGGGAGACTGGGCACTGGGGACCAAGGAGATCTTTCATTGGACGATGTATCTGTGACAGATGTTTGTAATGGTACGACGTAACTTACAGTGTCACCGTGTATTATAGTTACCATTTTTTTGTTTGTTTTGTTTCTCTTTTTTAGGGGAGGGGAACTGGCATTTCCATCTCCCTGATATGTACTATAAAGAGAAAGAAAAAAACCAAACACAAAAAAACGGAAAGGTTTTTCAACAAGCAGCAAAAATCGAAATTGTCAGTGTTTTCTCAATAACTTTTGTAAGCCAAAGTGAAACTAAATGCTCCAGGTGTAAAAAAATATTCTTCGCCATTTTTGTTTTTAAGTCGGGAAAAGATGGTCATATGAAAGTTTAATTTTACTCTCAGCCTCTATCGTTCTGCGTTTGAATGCTCTCATTTAAATCTCCTTGTCCTCTTAACAGTTTCTTCCTGCTCGGCAATTCCAATTCCTCAAAACGGAACTGCAAAATGTTCTGCTGGAAGTCTAGTGGGAAGTGATTGTAACATATCATGCACTTCAGGGTATCATCGAACTGGCTCCTCTACAAGAAAATGCTTGGAATCAGGAGTCTGGTCTGGCACTCTTTCGTCCTGTGTGAGAAGTAAGATTTTAATAGTATATAAAATTACTTAATAAATAACTTACACTTTGATAAAAAATTGGTTTTAGACTCCAAAAAATCAGTCAGACAAACCTGGCCCCGATTGTTCGAAGGATGGATAGCAGTATCTGCTGGATAAATCTCTATCTGGTGGATAGGGTAGTACGTCTTGTTACCAATTATCGACTGGGTAACGATTTATCCGCTGCATAGTGTTATCTCTCTTAACAACTCGTATACATACAATATACTGCTGATATCTATATATATATATATATATATATATATATAAACAGACTGGGAGAAGTCGTGGCTGTGAAAAAGTGCTCGATGTGGGTTGCAGAGCGTTTCAATAGCGGTTATAAATTAATGACAGGAAGATCGTTTCACCATTACTCTGAGTTTCACGCAGCTTGCGCTGCGATCGTCAGACGGTTTATTATCGATGGAAAACATACCGTGCTATAAAGTCAATTTATAAATAGAAATTATAGTTAAAATAATAGGAAGTAATTAAGAAGACAAAAGGACTGTTTCTATTGGTTTCGCAAGTAGAACTTGTTTTCGTGGCGGCACCTGGAAATTAGTTCTGATCGTTTGTTTAATGAAGTGGATTTGTCCGCGGTGATAATGAGGAATTTTTCGGCAAGGCAGAGGTTGCATGTTCTTGAATTTCCTTTGTAAGATGCGGCTTTGAGGATTGTCGACCAATGAATGGAGTAGGGAGTGTTGGTGCTCTTAAGTTCCCAAATGTATTTGGATGGCTCGGTGTTGGTAGCGTAGGCTTTCTTTCGGAATGAGAGGGAATGCTGCGTGTATCTTTGTTTAAAAGAATTTTCTGTTAGACCGATGTAGTTTTTGCCCGTTTGGTCTTTGTTTGTGGTGACTTAAGCCTTGTAAATTAAGGAGGAAGCGAGGCAGTTGTTCTGTAAGGGACAGGCTTGTTTTACTCTGCAGTTGCACTTGCGGTCTTGGCTGGTCGAGGGGGGTTTAAGGGTTTTCTGATTGTGCCTCCTTACAATAGAATCCATGTTGAACGACCAGCCATAATAGTCGAGTGTGATGTTCGGTGGTAATTAGCTATTCTTCAAGTAGTATTTTCTCTCGTGTACATATATATTAAACAATTATTCGCCTCAGGTTCGGTGAATATCGTCAAATAATCCCAGAGACGAAGTCGAGGGGATTATTCGACAATATTCACCGAACCTGAGGCGAATAATTGTTTTAGTATAACTTCAGACCTGAACAACAGAGAAATTTCTAAAATCAAAACACTTTAGTAACATTATTAACATTTTATTTTAACATTTCATATAAACTGCGTGGAGCGGTTTATATAGCGTCATATAAGGAACTGCTCGACTAATCAGATTGCTAGAAACTCTTTGCTCAGCTCTGAAATTATACTTAATATATATATATATATATATATATATATATATTGTATGTGAATTTTGATGTTAAGCTCGTTTTAAATAATAGAAAAGCATTTGATTTTTTTTGGTAACTCAAATGCTGCGAATGGACAAAATAAGGGAAAATTCATAGCTGTTATCATAGTTTTGCCTCTTTTAAGGCCTCTTCAAAAAGTGGCCAAAATGGTAGGGAAAGGAAAGGAATGTCCTCTTTACACTGGCGAAACAAAGCTAACTCAATGTTTGCCTGTCGTTTCGGCGTAATTTGCATGATCCGGAATGGGTCAAATCGGTTAACATGAACATCAAAATGAGTCTATTATTTCGATCCAGTTGAAATTCGCTTGGTAGGAGGTAGTTCTTTGATGCAAGGAAGAGTAGAAATCGGAGTGAACGGGATCTGGGGATCGATTTGCGATGATAAATGGCGTTTAGACAGTGCAACTGTCGCCTGCAAAATGCTTGGTCTTCCCAACGCGAGTGCAGCTCCCGGAGACTCCAGCTTCGGACAAGGGACTGGAAAAATATGGTTGGACAAGGTAAAATGCACCGGAAATGAGACGTCAATCATCGATTGTAGGCATTTGGGTCTGGGTGCTTCGAGCCAGTGTGGACATCATGAAGACGCTGGAGTGATCTGCGGAAATATTACTTGTAAGTATCCCTTAAGGACGAATCGCGAAAGGGGAAGGGATTTAATGTGGGGATTGAAATTACTTCAGTGGCAGGTATCCCAAGCTCATGGAAGAGGTTGAATCATAGAAGTATGCATTGGAACCATAATATGATAGTTTTGTGTCCGAATAAATCGGACGTGAACTCTTAAAACGAGATTTATGATAAGAAATTTGACGAAAGCCGGCTGCCTTTGCATCCGTGTATATGCCCTAAAGCCCCTCTTAACGTTATAAGTTATCACCTTCTTCCACCCGTGATTCTACCACAATGGCATAAAAGGAGGTACCGATAAAAAAGAACTTATAAGTAGAAAGACCTATGAAAGTTTTTAAAGAAAATCGGAAATACAAAAAGAAAGAGAGACTGTATTGAGTCTAATATGGGAAATAAGGAAAGTGAGAAGGTAGGGGAATCCTTAAAGCAAGAATGGTTATTCATAATTTATCTTAGCTTTTGAGGTTCGACTGATGGATGGCAGCTCACCAAGTGAAGGCCGAGTAGAAATTTCCGTCAATGGAGTCTGGGGAACTGTATGCGACGATTACTGGAGCATTGAAGACGCAAATGTCGTGTGCAACATGCTAGGACTTCCTCAGGCTACTGCAGCAACAAAGGGACGATCATTTGGGAGTGGCAAAGGTCCAATATGGATGGATGATGTTCAATGCTTTGGAAATGAGAGTTCATTGTTGTATTGCAAAAGGGCAGATCTGGGAGTGAAAAACTGTGCCCATTTGGAAGACTCGGGAGTTGTCTGTGGACCGCCGTCAGGTACTGCTGCTATATGCCACATCTTTAACTTTAAAAGCTGTTTGCATGGCAGAAAATCGGGAAGGGGCCCGTCAAGAAGGGAGTATAGACTTCAATTATTTCTCGATGTTAACTATTTACACCCTAATACCAGTACGCACATTCTCCATACTGTTCTCTATACATTTCCTAAGGTGCTGACAAGCAAAATTTGTTTGACAATCGAGAACATCTTTAGTTAATGGCCATTTCCTTTATTCTCGTGACCTTAATGTGTAGTTCAGGGGTGATATTGTTAGGATAGATAAGGTTCTAGTCAGGTTAAGTTGAGGGGTTACGAGATCTGTTGATGCAAAAGGAAAGTAAATTAGAAATTTTAAGTGACGAGCTTTGCGTAGGGATCATTCGGTAGACAAGTATGAGACAACAAAAGGCTCTCTTGACACTAATATCGTTCAAAGATCTTTCAAAGAGCTTTGCACAATTAAATAAAACAAACCCAAGCACATAGGGACATCTTTTCATTTTCTCATGTTGGGAAACGAAGAAGGATTAACACTAATCTTCTCATATCTTTTTTTCTGTTTTTATTTTCCTTTCATCCTCCCTCATTTATTTCAATTCCAGTCAAAACAAACAATGTTGCACTGCACATGACTGTAGAACAGTCTAAGCCAACAGAACAAGCTGATGCAATGTATGCAGTTGATGGAGTGTTCAACACATGCATGGTGTTTAATGAGGTAAAACCTACCATTCCGTTAGCTTATAAAAACTTTGGGAAATGAAATTCTCATCATCGGCGTGATAAGCATTTGATGTGTATAACTTAATTGTTTCTAGGGAAAAAAATATAAAAAATGGTAAAATGAGTCCAGGTTGTTTTTGTTTCACTTTCTCATCCTTTATGCCAAGAATAGGCTACGCCTACTTACGGCTAATTACGGTCTGACGGCCTTTCCAGTCATCTTAAACGGAGGAAACTGGGTCGGTCATTTGAATTTTGTTCACCTGCATTTGGTATAATCTCACAGACAAGAGGTCCAGGGTGGAGACCTAGCAGGGTTACTGCGTTGCGTTCTTGAACAAGACACTTTGTTCTCACAGTGCTCCTCTCCACCCCAGAGGAACAACCAACAGTCAGTGATGCCCGACGAAATGCTGCACGGTGTGGGTGGGGGACGGGGACCTACGATGGGCTGGAATCCCATCCAGGGGGAGTGGCAATAATCCTGGTCGCTATTCTACAGAAACCGGATAAGAAAGCTGAGACAATTATTTATCTCGTTTGGTTCCCAGGCAGTCAACGATTGGCTCCGAGTGGATTTATCCAAAACCTTCTTCATACATACTGTGCACGTCTTTCTTGGCTTAAAGAGTTTTCGAAACGTGTCTGTGGACATCGAAATTGAAACTAGTAGAAATCATCCTGTGGATCGTTCATGCACAGAGGCCAGTCCTTCCCTAAGAAAACATTTCCGTGTGTTTCGCTGTAGCCCTCCAGCCAATGGTCGTTTTGTAAGAGCAAGCGTGACAACAGAAAACCTCAAGTTTGAGCTTTGTGAAGTTAGAGTTTTTGCATTTGGTAAGTTTTTTTAAAAGCTGAGAATTTTATATCTTGCTAGCAAGTACGCTTTCCACTGAACAGTCACTCCTTCTCGTTTAAACGACAACCGCAAAGGTATGTGCCGTACAACCTCATTAACCTCATCTCTTTACCATACAGCTCAGGATAACTCATAAGAGGAAAAATATTTAGAAACATTTTTGACTGCAATTTTTTTCAGAAACTTCTCTTGAGTCTGCTGGAATTTTGAGGGAGGTTTGGTTCGAGGGTATTAGTACACAAGATGATCCTATACTGAGGTATCATCCGGTATTCAAGCAGGCCGCTGACACATTGTCAGTGCTACAAACTTTTCACGTTGCTCCGAACTTTTCCACCAAATATGTGCAGCGGATGTCCACATATATTCAGGTGCGGTATGCTTGTATAAATCCCTCAAAAGTATCACTCTTTGCGTCCAGAGACTACTATAGTAACCCATGTGACATAGACTTAACAAGCTTATACTCTTTCGGTAGCATTTGAGTTTGGGTGCCTGGCACTCATTCCATTTCCCCCACGAACCAATGGTTTTATGGTTTTTTTTCGGCAAAAGTATCTTGCAAATTACGCAATCGGTTACAGCTAAGATTTCCTCTGCGCTTCTGCGGCAATAATGAAACTCCACTTTCACCCATTACAAGTAACATCTGCTGTTCCATCTACGCTTTTGAATTTTTATATTCTAGCCAAGAGTTAGTGGAAATTACACTTTCTACATAACATGTGAAGATGAATGCGAACTATGGCTCACAAAAACATATGAACCAACACTGCAAGATGAACATGACAGAGACAATGATGGGGAATTTCTCGCCAAGTTAACATCAAGAACGGAAAATCTAATATGGGATGGGTAAGAAAAAAAAGTTTGCCGTATCATTCCTATTCCTAACCAAATGGTCCACTCGCTCCACTGATTTTTGCAGAAAACAAATGCCCATATTACATTGAACTACTCTTCTGACTGGCCTCAGTACGGGAAATTTCTATTATTAGTTTTTCTTTGAGCGAACAATTCTCTCATTCGGTTTTCCATCTGTCTTCCTTTCCCTTTTCATACGGATTATTCGAAATTTCTCAGTTTCCTTTAGTCTTTTCTCGATTGACATTAATAGTAATGATAAAATCTTCAGAATTTATTGAGCTCATCTTGATACCTATTTAGGACTGCAAGGCAAAAATCAAATGAGATATATCTCGGTAGCAGCATGTTTTACCTCCTGGAGGGTTTCTCAAAAGAGTCGTACAGACGAGGGCATCTGTCTGTGGGATGGAGTCTTCACAACGAAACGGCCCTTTTCGAAAGGCCTCTGGCTGGAAACCATACGACGTGGACCCTACCAGGTTCTCCAAACATTTCCTCTGACTAGAATACATGCTACACAGTGATGCTTATAATAAAAAAAACTTTAAACTCAGCTAGCATTGGGGAAAGGCAGGTAGGGATCTCACGCCTCTTCCTCCTCTCCCCCCCTCCCCGAAAAAGAGCAAATCCAGAGGTTAAGTGTGGTTATCCTCCATCGTGTTTACATATATTTAAGAACGTTTGACTACTCGTTCTATCATTAAGAATTGATTGATCGTTCTCGATCGGCACCTTCGTTGCTACATTTTGTTAACGTATTTTGACATTCTCTTACAAATTTTTAAACGGCATCAATAGAGACAATTGTGCAAGTCATGGCTTCCTTAAAAGAATGTAGCACAACGGCCATTTATTTAATATACAAAGAAATTAAACTTGTTATGATTGTCATTTCCTTATCCTGTCCGGTGCTAAAGGTAAAAGGGAGCTAATGTTCAGAGTCAAGCAGAACATTAAAGACATCACAGTAACTTTTGGCTCGAGTTTACAGATTTCAGGTTGGTAACTCGGCTAACTTGCAGTATGTCTTGAGCCTATTACTGGAGCCATGTCAGAATCAATTCTTAACTTTAGTCTACGTTTCCATTCATATGACTTTGACCTCGAAAGCAATGCATGTACATGTAATTACCCTTCCACCGCTGCTCCCACAAATACAACAAGCTGCTAAATGGTTCTAACTTTTAATGAAATATAATTATTTGACATCCAGGTGAAAATCGAGCGAAGCAATGATCCATAGTTAAGTAATGGCAGAAACAAGGCTTGGAAAAATTAAACGTCGACGGAATTCGAGCCGGTACTTCCAAGATACTTCTTGGGCACTACGAAGCCGCACGTTGAGAGCAAGGCAGTTTTAGGGGGTTCCTCATTCTCAATGAGGAATCTTTTTTTATACCTTTTTTCTACAATTGATAACATCGCAGTCCACCTGAAAAGATCGTTGTTTTGCTGTGTTAATGGTTCTGTGAGGTCTGTTACTGTAAAAGTGCTGCTTCTAGCGGAAGGAACATGCGAAATTTTCACCAACTTTTTCTCAATTGTTATTGTTTCTTTTTCAAAGCAATATACAAACTTTGCTGTCTTGGTATGTGGTGTCCTAATAGTACAATGACACTGGGAATTAACCTATTTGGACAGAATCATACTGTGGACAACTCGCTAAAGATGACATGTGTGGAAAAACACTTCGACTTCAACGTAACTGCTTCAGTACACCCTGGACGGTATGGTGCGAAGGTAAGCTTCACAAAGCTTGGTTAAATTGTCCTCTATCAATACTTAGCAAACAGGTACAAAGCTTACTCTCTGATGAACTTAACAAATAGATCCAATGTTGCCGTTTGCGTGAAGAGATAAAGGCAAAATGTTGTTACAACAAACAAAATTGACACACGATGCGTAGCCTAGTGATCCATTGATGTATTTGTTTCACATAACAAATTAAAGAAGCTAGAAATGATGACGTCATCTAAGCGTCTGTCCTCCAATAGATCATGAGTAAGAACCAATCAGAAAGGCGCACCTAATTCAGCTTCTTATATACATTTGTTGCATTTTCGCAAGGTCCATTACTCTTTCATTAATGAAACGTTGGTCAGAAGACGACACTTGGGATACATAACTGTTAACGGTAAGGACAAAATAGAAATGATGCATAAGATATCGCAGATGAATAAGATACGCAAACAAACAGAACAATAGCTAGCTTAGTTCAGGACAATCCCTACTCACTTCATATAGCATCCGTAACAGTACAATAACACAAGTGTTCTTCATATAGCATCCGTAACAGTACAATAACACAAGTGTTCTTCATATAGCATCCGTAACAGTACAATAACACAAGTGTTCTTCATATAGCATCCGTAACAGTACAATAACACAAGTGTTCTTCATATAGCATCCGTAACAGTACAATAACGCAAATGTTCTTCATATAGCATCCGTAACAGTACAATAACACAAGTGTTCTAGACTTACAACACTCAAACATGTCTCTTATCATGAACTCGTTCCTTCAATTGCTCTCATTTGAAATTTCTTTACAGAGTAATGACCACTTCACCTTGGATTATGGATATGGATTACAAAATTCAGTTTTCTTGCTCGATTTTTTCAGAATCTGTTATTGAGGAGTGCAGTTTTGATAACCTATTAGGACTCTGCCCGAACTGGAAAAATGGTGATGGAAAAACTGAAGGGAAGTGGAGGTTTTCAAGCCAAACAAACAGAACAATTGAAAAAGGTATAAACTCATACATATGGTTTACGCCGGCCCGTTGAAATATGCAATGCTTCAAATCTTCAGACCTTAGAATTCTTTCTGTGTCTCAGTATCAAATTTTTTGGGCTGAACGACTAGAGATCACTGTTAGCATTTCGTAAAAATGAAAAGATAATCAAGTACATAATGGATGGGCCGGAAACAAACTGTATCTCAGTTGAAACACACGGGACACAAGGCAAAAAATTTTGGAGCTATGGTAACTCAAAGTACTCCACAAATTTTAATAACCCTTTGAATAGTCCAGAAAATATTACAATAATCCAATTGGTTAACAAATATGCATCTCTTCGTCCAAAAAGCCCAATAGTGCAAGATCTCTTAGCTATGTCAAAAACGGCTTTCGTTTCCCATGTCTTAACAAGCAGAGAATCCTTCTTTAAACAGATTTACTTGTTAATTCCGCATCGCTTATTCAGGGAGTTCTTTGTATCCCGAATTAATTCCGAGCTTCGCAAACACCTATTTGCATCAATCAAACAACTCCTTATAAATTAAATTAAGTGAATTATAGCGTTCCTTTTGTTCCAGTTTCCTTCTCCTTTCAGGTGACTTTGCATTTACCGGTGGCACTCATAATTTCGTCACACTCGAAACGCCCTGGATTTCGGCTGGAGAGTCTGTCCAATTATGTTTGACATTTAGCTTCTTGATGCAGAGTAAATCTAAATCCAGTTTCAACGTGAGTTTGAAGTCGATTCACGACGAAAGCGAAGTGCTTCTTTACAGTCTCATTGGCTACCACGGAGGCAACTGGTCAACAGGTCAAGTGCCTTGGAAGGAGAGACAGACTTCTAAGGTAACAAAATAAAGAATGAAAGCTTTTTTTAAAAGAAGGACTGTAAACAGTAATGGAATAACCAAATGTTCTATTATGGCCTATAGCTGATCTTCAGAGGCTTCTCTAACAGTGTTGAAGAGATTGCCATCGCCATCGACAAAGTGAAAATATCAACTTATAACTGTGAGGTATACCCAGTCTTCTCCTGTCCAGGTGAGACCAAAAAAAAAGCGTTATAAAACTTAGAAAAAAATAATAAAAACAAGATTACACTATTTATGGGCAATGTACCTTTTCCTTACGAACATTATACCTCCAACCTCTGTCCTCTTGCAGCAATATACATCTTCATGTAAGTGAACAAAACATCTTAGGTGGCAACCGAAGTGGTGTTAAGGCATACCTGGATTTAGTATTGAGTTGTTCGGCAATATTGAGCGTAAGCCGATGAAAAAAAGCCGACAGGAAAAGTTATAAGAGACAAGCATACATGTACACCGATTTCAAGGTTAAACTATTTCAAATCGATAAAACAAAAATGCATCACAGTACACATTATGAAAACCATCGTGATGTAAATTGTTGCTTTCAAATATTCTGAAGTGGCAGTGTCACGAATACATACAAAACAATTCTTTTTTTAACGATATAGGTTACAGTTGTAACAGTGACGAGTTTGCATGCGATAATGGACAGTGTGTTGCATCATCTCTGCGATGTGATGGAGACATGGCGTGCACTGACAACTCGGACGAGCAAGACTGTGCTTGCCTCTCCAATGAACTCAAGTGTGGCAATGGGGATTGCGTTCCTGTTAACAACTTATGTGACGGAGTTGAGCATTGTCCAGACGGTTCCGATGAGGCAAACTGCGGTAGTGAATATCAGATGCATGTAACTGATTAACAGCAATGGAGTACTATTGTGAAGAAAGACGATCTCTTTGTGATCGAATAGTCTTAGCTTTCCTTTTTAGACCTTTTTAAAATGTTATGCCATTGCTTAAAATATTGCAAATTATTCATTTCATTTTGAAATTTGAAAGAGAATAATTCATATTAATTTTGCGTGGGACGAAGAAAAAATCTGAATCGCGTCCTCACGAGAAATCGAACCCCAGACATTCCGAGTAAGTTGAAGGTCGCATCCAATCCTCGCTGAACAGAATGAATTTGATGGTGGTATACTTAACAAGTCGTCCTGCTTGGCTCAATAATGTGGAAATTGTCTTTTATATAAATATAGTACTTTGAAAATGAAAGACAGTAAATTTTAAGCTTGTTCGTCGAATAAAGGAAGATGCTTTTTTCTTTTCAAGAGCCCCAGACAGAAATCAAAAAGCAAAGGTTAAAATCAGGGTAGAGGACTCATTTTTTTCTTTAATGATTTTCTATCCAACATGTTTTTTAACGAGAAACTCAAAATTATAGAATACTCAACGAATACTGTGCAATTGCCGATTGCTTGCCTAATATAGATTGAAATATTTTATCGTTCCAGAGAAGACATGTTCTGAGTTTCAGTGTGTTGCTGGAAACTGCATCCCATGGTATTCCACTTGTAAAACGGATGAAAACTCGTGTGTAGACAACTCGCATCTTTCAGCAGTTTGTGGTGAGATAAGTACCTCAGACACTTTGATTGGTTCTTATTTATGATCTATTGGAGGACATCCACGTATAAGACCTCCCATTAACAAAATGATAATATGATAAAAACTGTAGTAAATAAATAATAGTATTGTCATTTTAGCTAAAACAAAGTTTGTATATCTCCTATGTTACAGGCTCATTTAATTGTCCCTTGAATGACCTAAATTGTGAGACGCATGACAGAAAAACAAAGCGGCAATGTTCTTCGTTTAGAGGTATGGTTTGGACAAACATCTTGTTTCATGACGTGTTTAGAGATATTCCTCTCTTCTTGAAAACCAATAATTTAAAGCTGGCTGAACAGACATCTCTAAATTAGACCTAAACCTCCCAGTTGGATTTCTACTATGCATTATCATTACTTTGTCGGGCCTTGTGGCGCATTTTGCGGGCTAAAATGGAGATTTTGGTAGGATAAAATGAATTTTGTAAGAAATATACAACTTTTTTTAGAGACATGTTTCGGCATGCTTATGCCATTTTCAATCAGTGAGTAAATGAACGTCAGTAATTATATAACAGACAAGTAGATGAATAAAATATTTCAGTATTATGTAATACAAAAAGCGGGTACTAATTACAGCGTGACAACAAACGCTATTTTTACCAATATTCCGTTAAATGAAACTATCGATATTGCTGTTGATCTTATTTTCAAGCATGACCCTAAATTTTCGATCAAAAAATCCGACCTTAAGAAACTGTTTTCATTCGCTAAAGCTGAGACTCATTTTCTTTTTAATGGAAAATTTTATGATCAAGTTGATGGGGTAGCGATGGGTTCTCCGTTAGCACCCATCCTAGCTAATCTTTTTCTTGGTTTCCACGAGGAAACATGGCTAAGTAATTTTAACCATTCGACTCGCCTTCGACTTTATAGGCGTTATGTTGACGACACCTTTTGTGTCTTCCACAATGAACAGGATGCGATGTCATTTTTTTATTACATTAATTCACGGCACCCCAACATAAAATTCACTTTCGAAAAAGAGCATGATGGTAAACTCTCCTTTCTTGATGTATTTATCGACAACTCTTCGAATGATTGTGTTTTTTCAGTTTTACATAAAAAAACCCACCCTGGTCTCCTAACAAATTTCTTCAGTTTTATTCCATCATGCTACAAAATTGGCCTTATCCAAACTCTTATTGACAGTATCTACAAAATCAACAACACCTCTTCCGGTCTTCAAAACGATCTTAAGAAACTTTCCGACACTTTAAAACGTAATTCTTTTCCTTCGCATATTATTGAAAGAACTTTCAAGCGGTATCTTGACGGGTCCTCCTCTGAAAATAGCCGGAACATTGATGACAATAATACACGTTACTTTAAACTCCCTTTTGTCGGCTATTATTCTAAAATAGCGAACCTTAAACTCCGACAACTCACTAAGCGCTTTTGTAAATCGGACCGAAATATCAAACTAGTTTTCACTTCTTTCAAAATTAAAAACATGTTCAGTGTTAAAGATCGTACTCCTGATGCTCTAAAATCCATGGTAGTTTATCAATTTTCTTGTGCGGGATGTAACTGTTCCCGTTATATTGGCGAAACTAGTCGCCACTTCTCTACCAGGATAAAGGAGCACACGCAAAGCGATAAAAACTCGCATATTTTTTAAGCATTTTAACACATCTCCTTCTTGTAAGAACAAATACTCCCTTTCTTGCTTTAGTATTCTGGATTCTGCCAACAACTCAATTGATTTAAAACTCAAAGAAGCTTTTTATATAAATAAGATCAAACCTGAACTTTACAAACGATTACAGCCTTATAACATTTTCCTAGCATTTTAGTTCACACCTTTAATTTCATGTTTGTTGTCACGCTGTAATTAGTACCCGCTTTTGTATTACATAATACTGTAAATATTTTATTCATCTACAGTCTACTTGTATGTTATATGATTACTGACGTTCAGTTACTTATTGATTGAAAATGGCATAAGCATGCCGAAACGTGTCTCTAAAAAAAGTTGTGTATTTCTTACAATTCAGGATTCAGGAGCGAGCATTTAGGGCGGTGTACAAAACTAGATCAGCGTCCTATCAAGAACTGCTAAGTCGCGCCAAACTACCGACGTTGAACAATCGGCGCCTACAAGACATTGCCACTTTGATGTTTAAAGTTAAGCACAGTCTCGTACCTGAGAACATTTCTGATTTATTTAATATTAAGAACAATCAATATAATTTACGGAACAGTGACTTTGAACTGCCAAGATTCGAAACTGTAAGATTTGGTAGGAATTCTATTAGATATATGGGACCTCTCATCTGGGCGAAGTTACCAAGACACCTAAGAACGATAGAAACTCTAAATTCATTCAAGAAGAACATAAGAAAAGTCGACCTTTCAACTCTCGTTGAAATTTAAAACTTAACTAAATAATTTTATAATCTTTTTAATTATCTACTGTAAATAGCTATCATCTACATATGTAAATGTATTTGACTTTTAAATTTTTTAGTGTCCCCCATTAGCTTATAGCTAAAAACATAGACGCTTAAATAAAGTTTTTCATTTCATTTTTTTTTTTTTTCATTTCATTTCCTACTTGCTACTACTACGACCTTATAAAATGAATTACAACCCGATTGTATGCTTGCGTGATTGTTCAGACTGTTTTGTTGTCATATTTTTTTAAGTTCTCATTTCACAATGCTCTCTAAAGTCATAATATAGTAATACAGTTTATTTTCTCGGGAATGCATTTATTTTGGGCCTGCAAACATAAATTGTATTGTTTTAAAAATTCATTATAGTAGGTACTATTGGCCTTACAGAGATCACAGGAGGGACAAGTTAGCTACCTGAAGCCACTCAAAGATGCCAAAAACACTTTCTTCTAGGCTACTGTTTTTGTCTCAGTGAACGAAAAGCCATTGAAAGGGGGGTGGGGTTAAAAAGTACAGCCTGGCCTTTAATTCTCATTACAAAATAACTGTCTTCAGGTTACTGTGGCTTCGAAAATGATTTATGTGGTTTAACCATTGATAACAGTGCAGAGTTTCAGTGGAGTTATGGCTCCGGAAAAACCCCGTCACTAAACACTGGTCCAAGCAGTGATCACACCACATTCTCAGAAAGAGGTGAATTATTTCTTTGAAAGAAATTAATTTTGCAAGGAAATGGTGCACGTTCTTTTAGCTTTGATTTCCATTCATTTATGAAGTAGCGAGTTATCTCCGCCCGTTGTCGAATTTATGGGGGTGACCTGTAGAAATGGTTCCACTTTTCCAACCGAATTTTTCAAAAACAGGAAGCAGCGAAGAAATATAACTTTTTATCAGGTTTGAGATCCGTCTGAAGCATAGATTCCTACCCTTAGCCCTTACATTCAGGGAAAATTCCACGAACACTGCTTTCCTTGTGAAGGTTCAACTCTTAAGTGTTAAAATAAATTTGTTGCTGCTACTTCAACAACTGACTCTGATCCATTGTGTAGGTCAAATAAGTTTCCCAAATTCCCTCGTCTTCCATAATGGAAAATAATTTGAGTCAATTTCAAATTCTTGAAATGACACGAGCGTTGATGTCCTCTTATATCTAGTCACCGGAAATTAACACGCTGAAACAGCCAGAGTCTAGAAAATCTAGAGCAGAAGAATCTTGGAAACGATTCATTCATTCACTCTGTAACTTGAAGATGGGAATTATTCTGAATTCAAAAATTGAAAAGTACAAAGTAATGAATTTCCTTCTCTTATATGGTTTATGTTGTATCTTCGTTTAAAGTTGACGTCTTACCAACCACAGCCCTACAATTTTGCAACATTTCAGGTGTTTACGTTTTTATAGAGGCATCACAGAGGTCCCCAGGGGACCGAGCGCGACTCCTTAGCGATTGGTTGAAACCAAAAGAGCCTGCATGTTTACAGTTCTGGTACCACATGCACGGAAAGCACATTGGAGGCTTAAAAATCATCCTCAAGGCAAATCGTACGGAAAGAACGGTTTGGCAGCAGGGATTGAAGGGTCAAGGAGATAGATGGATCTTTGCACAGACTACCATTCAGAATAACAGCCCATATAAGGTATAGGTATTGAGGCATGTGCCCTCGTGAGAGGGTACAAATCAGGGAGACGAGCTGCCCTGATGGTTAGTGCCCTGAGAGGTCTGGGTTAGAGACCTGGCTGGGTCAACGAGTTGTGTTCTTGGGGAAACACTTTACTCTCACAATGCCTTTCTCTACCCAGGAGTATAAAATGGGTACCGGTTAATTGACAGAGAGGCCTGATGAAAAACTGGGGAACAATTTTATGATAGATTAGCATCCCATCCAGGGGAGGGGAGAGTAGTAATACTCCTATTCGCTTCGTGCTAACGAAACCGGGATCTGTTTCGGCTGGATAGGCCACTGCCTCGAGCACAGACTTAACCTGCAGTTGAGGTACTTCTACACTCCTCTTTAGGTTATTTGTCGTGTTTGTAGAGATATGGGCTCATTTGTTGGGACAACAATAATTTGGATAAACCGAAATCAATAGCAAAATTTTAAAACCCCTCGACTGCCATGGATTTAATGAAAGAATAAAGAAACTATTCAGAAGGAGAGCAGTCCTGTTCAGAAAGTTAAAATGATTTTACCAAATTTAAGTGGGAGAATATTCGCTTTCAATCTTTTATTTTGAAATCTGTGCTCAGTTAGACGAACCTACGGCGCAACTATAGGCATCCCACTGCGAAACAGTGGGATGCCACTACATCACCAGTCTAATCGTGTGCGACTTTCATTCAACGAAAAGAAAAAATGCGGTGCAGAAATTGTTTTAAATCACTTTTATCTACGTATTTAGAATACCACGTTCTTATCTAAGCCTAAGTTGAATTACTGTAGTTTGAATTCTGTCGAAAGCATCACTTCAGCTTAGAGATTCACCTCCCTTTTCTACGAATGTTTTTGGATAGTTCGTGATCGAGGCGCAAGCTGGTAACGGTCTTGAGGGGGACATTGCATTGGACGACCTAAGTGTAATAGACGGCTCTTGTACCCATATATCAAATCAAGGTAAGATGAACTAGTATTCAGTACTAAATTTAATTTCTAAATTTGTATGCCAAGTCAGTATATCAAATCAAGGTAAGATGAACTAGTATTCAGTACTAAATTTAATTTCTAAGTTTGTATTCCAAGTCAGTATGGTGTGTTCAATATAAAACATTACCTTTGAAAAGAAACTTGCCAACTTAACGACTGACAGCCGTAAAGCGAACCCTTTGGAGAAGAGAATCAGATTCTACTTCTCACTTCTTTCCAGCGAGTCCTGATTGTGATTTTAATGAAGATATGTGTGGCTGGACTGGACATCCGGACTGGAAGATTCACGAAGCAGGTTACGTGTGGATCCTTATCCTTAACTCACTCGCTTTCCACTTACCTGCTGAGATCATAACGAGATCACAGTATGAACAGAATATTGTGAAAATTTTCAGCAGAGGTTTCTTTTTCCATAAGAGGTTGCTGATGGTGTTGTAGACAGCTGTTCCAAGAGATGGGGCCGTGAGGCCCCTTTCCCCAAGAGGGGTCTATAGGCATGCTACCCCAGGAAAAATTTGAAATCTTGAAGCTTGCGAACGTAACTTCTAAAGTCTAAAATTAAACAGACGGCTGTTTATAATACTTTTTAATGACACCTCCGTTATTTGCCTTTCATTTCGGACCAGCCAGAATGCTGCGCTCATGGATACACGTAGCAAATTAAAAAATCAGTGGCTCGCGGAGAGGCTTTCCTTTCAACCCGCTTTCATTGAAATCTCTCGTTCTCAGCCTTATTTTCAAACATCCAATTTTCTAATGTATCTACTTTTAACTGCGTCTGCTTCCGTTGCTTTCCACTCTACAGAGAAATACTTGTTTCTTCAGAGTGGTAAAGAATTTCACAGAAAGCTGACGAGTCCCATAATTGATTCTACTAAAGTTAGATGCATTCGATTCTGGTTTCAAAGTGAAGGGGAGTACTTCAGGAGATCATTACAGCTGCTCATAAACGATTCTGATTCAAATTCTTCGTCAACACTTTGGTCTGTAGACGAAGAAACTCCAACTTGGACTTTTATTCAACTTCCGTTACGAAGAGCTGGTAGTAAATTCCAGGTAAAAAACAGAAATTAATCCAAGCTATATCGGTAAACTTATTCAGCTAAACCTAACAATATTTCACTTTGCCTCTCAGCATCAATGAAGTCGTAATTATAATGGGATATAGGTGGCTAAGCAATAAAAGTTTACTTTTCTACGCGATACACTTAAAATTTAGAAGGTTAACCATTTTCCAATGCCTAACTCTTACACCACAAGACAACATTTGCTAAATTACTTGCACGGAACTAGACTTCGTTTTGTCGGAGTCATTTCCCATGCCAACTAATAAATATCTCTCCTCCTCGTTGACTGCATTACAAAAAAAACTCACCCCCCTTTTTTTTGTCTTGTTGCAGGTCGTTTTTCTGGGGTTCAAAGAGCAAAATCAGGCAGATATAAAGATCAAAAACATCTCGTTTTCTGACGAAATCTGTAATAAAATTGCAAGTAAGGAACTATAATGCACTCAAAAATAAATTGATGGATCACAACTTAGTTAATGTCAAACCTTAATGATCGCTTGGCCATTGTTTCTTTGCAGTTTAGGATGCTCTCCCTACTAATTATTTTAATTATTTTGATGCATTTAATTATTGAAGTTGAAAATGAGGATCAAAGACATGTGCAAGGACAAATTTTCCAGTGAGGTTAGATTTTAAACTTTTTCGGTCTGAAAGATACTGAATTACCCTCAAGGCCTGCCACGAGTTTTAACCTTTTACCAAGTTCGTAGTATTTGATCGCAACTTCAAGGATGCTTATGTATATAACTCCATTCAAATGTTCTCATTTAAAATCTTATTTACAAACTATCTAAGAATAGATAGCTTCAATTCTTGATTTTTTTTCCTCTTTTTTTTTTTTTTTGTTGTTTTGTTTTGTTTTGATTTGTTTTGTTGTTTTTGGCCTTTACAGCTTCTGCTAAATGTTCAAATTATTTAATCCTCGACACTGCCGATAGACTGGTGAATTACTCCGCAACAGCGGACAAATGTGACGATACCTTAGACTTCAACCGCTGGTACAGAATTGCTGGCGAAGCGGGAACTCAGCTCCCCGAGATACAGGTTCCTTCTCGACATTGTGGAACCAGATATCCTGGATGGATGAGAGGTGTTCACCCATCCGTTGAGGACGGCGTGGTGTCACGTGATGTCTGTTTTGTCCTGGGTCGTAGAGAGTGTCATTGGCGGCTAAAAATAAGAGTAAAAAACTGCGGCGAGTTTTTCGTTTACAAACTGGATGCTCCTGTATACTGTAATCAACGCTATTGTGGATATGATGGAAAAGGTATTCGTCATATGAATCTTCTCTGGGTTTACTTTTCTGTTCATGTCTTTCATGTTTATTTTCAAGCTTTGAGAAAATGAAGGTTTCATTGTGTTTCTTTTTTTTTGTTAAAGGAGGGAAGGCGGAGTATCGCCATTACGACGAATGGTGGAGTTGGAAAAATGAAGAGCTACAGTCAACTTGGGAACTCTTAAATTTTGACGAAGTGAAACGTCTTGACGACGCTGTCGAACACGATAGAAACAGATCAACCAAGAACGTGATAGGTTAGGGAATTGGAAAAACTACAAAAATACCATAAAGTGTAAAACAAAAGTCCTCCTTTGAACGATGCGGTATGTTGCAGCTGAAGTCAAAGAGAATCAGTCCGTTGGCACATTTGATATAAATGATAAACTTAAAACTTTACGCTTTGACTCAAATCTGGGAAGCGGGGACTGAATTGTCTATCAAGTCAAATATCCTGGGCCCAATTGTTTAAAGGACAATTGCGCTATCCAACGGATAAATCGTAATAAAGTGGATAAGTGATCAAGAAATGTCTTGCACTATTTACTGGATTGAGATTTATCACTTTTGATAGCGTTTTTTAATTATCCACTTCTTCGTTGAACAACCCGGCCTGTTCTATTGAATGAAATACAGCATTTTCAAAGCGTATCCTGATAGCTGACACTTTTCAAACAAAAAAACTGGAACCGCTAGTCGAGCTGCAGCTTCCTTCCTGCAACAAACCAGTGGCTTTTCTTGTTCGTAGCTGTTTTTTTATTTCAGCCGTCTTTTGCTTGACTACGTGTGTTCAAGTTTATTATAAAACATAAAATTCAGATTTCTCAAACAGATTGAACCTTCAATCATCGGTAGACATTCATGTGAATATGTTAAAGCAAGTGACTACTTATTTTCTCGATAGAAAAACAAGAAAGTATCGTCATCAGCTTGCGGAGTGGAGAAATGAGTTATACGGACATCGAGAACGGCGCCTCCCTGACAGCGATGACGTTATGCCTATGGTTAGCTACCAAGTCCGGTCTGCATGTAGAATATAGAGCTACTTCAGATGATGAGAAGGTTTTTGGATTATGGCTGGCGAGCAACAATACCTTAAAGATTATCTTTATGGAAAACACCACCATGTAAGCAAAATGACATTCAATTAGCATATAGCCAGCGAGGGGGGGTACTTCTTAATAATTTTGTGATGAAAATGTGCCGCTGGACGATTTGATTGAGTATAAAAGGGTTGCCCCTTTCTATAGAGTAAAGTTTCAAGTGTTTTTCTTCAGTTTAAAAAAATGTGCCAATTGATGAAAGGACGAACTATCTAAAGGCTTTATAAGGTAGATGCATAAAGAGAAAGTGACTCAGTTGGGATCCCCAAAATTACATAAGGTAGATGCAATTTGTCCAAGCGTGATTAAGATGGGGTCTATAATTGGCCCCAGAATAGACTATAGTAGGGTAGGGGGTTCTGAAAGGCCAGCGGCTTAAACCCAGGAAATTTGCTCCAAGCATTTCTCCCCCACTGCGCCAATAGCCATAATAGGGACCTGAAAGGCCCATTTTCATCCGAGATCCTCTGCAGTCGTTTGGTTTTGTTTTGGAATCGCGCTATTGTTAAATGGTGAACTCTGATAGTCATTCACAAACACTATTAAAAAGAAAAACAAAGATTTGGTGAAGAAGACAGTAAACAAATTTGCAGCTAAATATTTGAGACTGAAAAATCATAAATCGAGTCTGTGTATAAAACTTGTACAAAGCTTACTTGATGTTGAAGGAAATTGTTCGGCTTCAACACTAAATAAAATATAAACAAATAACCAATATTGGCCAAAACGGATTTACTTTACGCATTTCAATTATAGAATAATGACTTGTACAAATGAGATCGCTTACATACATATCTCAGGATCTCAAGTAAAAATCAGTCAAATGATTATTCTCACCTCGAAAAAATCTCCCCGGAGTCTCTAGTTCCATCGTAGGAACAATGCAATAACATTTCTGCAAAAGCACTGTCTGTAGTGTTACCGAAACCCATTGTTGTTTTCCTTGCCCTCCATAAATCATACACAGACTCTCGAAGTCGAATAACCTTTGCCGAGCCGGGCAGACCCGGCCTTCCTCTAGACCGCTTCTTCGGCGGCATCAACTTTTCGAATGACGTTTTTCACCGTCATACATGTAAGAATTAAAAACTATGGATATTAAGATAGTTTTTTGTTCGCACATGATTCAAGATGGAACTTTGAAAGCCCTAATTAGTAAGATGGAAGAAGATATCAAAGCGATTCCGCACTTCGAGGAAAATAGCGTATTTTTCATATACGAAAAATGATCTGGGCGCGCAAGGCATCTCGGTTGAAAATGGGCCTTCAAGCAGTCAGGACTGCAACGGCTAAGAAAACGTCGATTAAAAAAAGGAATTTGAATTTATAGTCAGAGTTTCTTTAATAGCTGGATGTGTTTACTGTCTCTTATGGTGCCACACCTGAACTTCATCACCACGTATGTGAGCTAAATTTAAACTTATTTCCTATTCCCGGACAGCATATATTTTGGTGATTTCACGTTGTTGCTTGGTAGGAGACAGCTAAGAAATGTACAAAGTTTTAAAATGCACGTGCCGAGCTATTATTCTGCCTATTAGAGCCTTTGTTTCACCACGTCTTCATCAATTACCTCATAATACCTATCGTCAGCACCAATATCAAATGATCTCCTTGAATGCAAAATAAAGATTATTCATGCTTTTGCAAAATTGTCTCACATTAGGCGGTGCAGCACAAACTTTTTATTGTCAGCAAAACATTTCCAATTCCTACCGAGCAAAGTTTTAATGGACAGGCGCTTTTTGATCTGATACACGTATTTCATAGTTTTTAGGCGTATTGACTAATGCTACCGGGGTTTTATTTCTTGCTCTATCGCTTATGAAGTTATAAACATGCGTTTCTCTTTCTTTTCATATCCTATTTATGCAAGACGTCTAAGAATTAAAACTTTTTCCTCCCATGACAGAAGAAGTAATTTGCCAATTAATGATGGACAGTGGTACCACTTGTGTGTCACGTGGACATCAAGTTTAGGACATTGGCATGTATACAAGGATGGAAAAGCAGCAAGCGTAACGATTAAAGCTGAAACTGTTACAACTATCAGAGCAATACCAGGTGATTAAGAAATAATATGCTAAGGATGTTTATGCACAATGTGTGTCTTTGGCACCTCATATTTCTTTGCTTCATTTTATAATTAGATGGACCAACCATTACGACTACAAATGGATGCAGGTGTTTCGTTAGCACTCAGCTCGGGATACTTTGGAGGGGAGGGGAACAGTTGAGTTTAATCTAAAACTCTTACAGGGGTACTGAATAAATCCGTCTGCTGCATTAGTAAATGGATCTGATAAAATGTGATATTCGTACACATTCATTCAAAACTTCTGGAAATAAGCTGATGATATAAGAGATTGACAATAATAACCAAGTTCTAAGTTGATCCCTCCGTGACTTATCGAAAGTTTCGTTTTTGACAGGCACTGGAAAAATCTCAATCAGCGCGATGGAAACAAGTCACAACCCTGAAATATTTGCCAAGATTGGCAACTTAAATATTTGGAGTTATTCTATGACAAAAGATGAAATAACTCATATGTCATATGGGTGTGGTAAAGATGACGGTGATTTATTATCTTGGGTGGTTGTAAGAAAGAAGATGAAGGGAAAATTTCAGGAGGAAAAGTCATCCATATGCAATCAACATAACGGTAAGCTAGAAACTAGCATTCATTTAGGGGTACACCTAAATGTATGTCGGACAAAATAGGTATACTTACACTACTAATTGCAATAGATTAAAAGTAAACCAGGAAAAATAAATTTCGCAGCATGTCCTCTCTGCTATGTATTAGGATTGATTGAAGTTATAAGGGACTTTAAGCAGTCAGGACGGCAACGCCACAGAAGACGTCGATTAAAAAATGAGCTTCTACTTTTAGTTAGAATTTCGAAAATGGCTGCATGTGTTTACCGTCCCATAGGGCGCCAGATCTCAAACTCAACATAATGCATAAAAGTAGCGTTGAGTTCCTTATGTAAATTAAAATAATTTGCCGTCGCGGTTTCGCTTCGCAGACGACGCAAATTTTGGTGATTTCACGTTGTTGTTTTGCAAAGGACGGCTAAGAAATGTACAAAGTTTAAAACGCACGTGCTGGCTATTGTTCGGCCAATCAGATCTATTGTTTTTACACGTTCTCGTTGCCGTAGCCGTCGTGGTTTGCTTAAAGTCCCTATTTTTTGGAATAACAGAATAGCGAATTGTCAAAAATGAAGGAAAACTGTCATTTTCAGTAGCTGAAATGCAGATAAATACTGGGTTACTAACACTTGTGCAGCTGCCATTTTTGTGTATTTTGTTCTTTATTTTTATATCCATCGTGTCATGTTTTTTCGTAGATAGAATAGTGTGTAAATATACAATAAGCCTATATAGATCATAACACTATATACGTTTAAATTACTGTAAACACGAAGATTCGAACTAAGGCTCATATGCCGCTAACTGCAAGTAAAACAGGTGTAACTCATTCTTACTTCATCGTTTTTGAAGGCCTGACCCTAGTAATGAGAGCCAATCCTGTCGTCGCTAACGGGAGAGCTGCAGCATTTGTAAGTCCATGGCTGCCCAAGTCTGAAAAATCGTTTGGCAAATGTCTGAGGTTTAAGTACAAAATGGTAGGTCGTGGGGTGAAATCGCTTAAGATTTATCAAGAGACACCATATGGATTTGAAAGACAGCCAATCTGGGTCGACTTCGATGGAGCTGGATTGTCAAGCAGCTCTTGGCATTACGGGCAAACATCAATTAGTGCAACTTCCATTTTACGGGTGAGCAAAACATTTTGGACTGAACTGAATCACACTGTGTTGTGATCCAGGTGTTGCCTACAAAGTTGCGTATCATTTTTGAGGAGTATAATTATGCAATAAAAAAGAAAATGGTCAAAAATCTATTTCTGTCTGCATTCATTCTTAATTTCAGATCACTCGACCGCTTGGGCTCGCGTTTCTAGTCCCTTTAATTTCGCCGCTACAGAGAACTTTAAAAGTACAATGACTCTTAAAATGAAAGCCAATTTTGCACCTCATTTTATAGTTCCTTGTGTAGCTATTTCACTCATTTCACCTTTTTTTTACCCTTTCATTTTATCTAGCTTATTATGGGAGCAATAATTCTTAGATGAAAGCAACTTTTCTGCCCCAGTTGTCAACTATTTCATGCGTAGCACCATTCCCCATCTTTTACTACTGGAACCCACCAGCTCGACCAAATATTATCACGAAATTTAATTAATAATTTTTTCAATTACTTAAGGTTCTTCATTAGAACTAGCAATCTTAATCGGACATCATTTCCTCCTACACTGATGGCTAGAACCTGCGAATCGAATGGTAACAAAACGAAAGGTTTTTATTTTTTTCTGTCATGTACAAACAGTTGAGCATTGTCGGTGAGCTGGATGGAAAGCCAGGTTACTTAGCCTTTGGAGGTGTTGTGATGTCACACGAGACGTACTGCTCGCCTCAACCGTCAACTGCTCAGAAAGGTACAGGATTAACAATTAATCAAGAAATTAGAATCAGAATGGAATTACGAAACGTTTTTATGGAAGGTTTCAGCGACTGGCGCCACTTTCCTCTTTCTCTGTACGGTCAGCGTAAACAGATATCCAATCCACGAGGGCCTAAGAAAACTTCTGAATAAAAACTCATTCACTCCATCTTGTCACTAATCGATACACCTGAGGAATACCATTAGCCCACTTTAAAGGGTTTAAGCATCCTAAAAAAAGCTGGTTTATATCTGAAGGGAAAATAATAAAGCTTCCTGAAATGGCACAACTGGTTTATTATTCTTGACTTACTTTAGCAGAAATTGTAAAAGAAAAAACCCATCAAGCTTTGTATATAGGCTTTTTGTAATAATTAGTATTATCTTTACCATCATTACTATTATTATTACTTTCATAATCATAATCATCATTTTTAGTATTATCATTATTATTACCCTTATTAATGCCAATATCATTACTATCATTGTATTGACTTAAGCTTGCAGACAAACTCTAACAAGTAGCCTCGGATTCATCGTTTCACCGCTATATCCAGGATATTACCCAAACAACGTAACATGCAGCTGGCACGTGATCGCAGAGGAAAATCACATCATACGTCTCCATTTTCAGTCATTTGCAGTTGAGCCTCACCCCACGTGTGCTAATGACTACGTAGAAGTTCGAGACGGTGGAAATCACGTGTCACGAACCATAGGAAGATACTGTGGCCATACATACCCACTAGTGATAGAATCATCTTCAAACACTTTAACAATAATATTTAGAGCAAATGAAGCTGGCATTTATACAGGATTCAAAGCGAACTACACTACTAAACCAGGTAAGACCTGCTCCATACTTCTTGACATATTTTTATTTTTATCTCTTTTCAGCCGCAATGGTCTTTCTAAGCTTTCTCTTCTTCGCTTTGAGATTTATCGCGTCATTGAAAATTAAAGGAGAGGCAGGCTCCAGAAACCATGTAATTTTCATTCCATCACTTCCAAAATAGGTACTGAAGTACAATAAAAGTTCCTTTCTTTATATTTCAAAGTGTAACTAAAACTTTTGAAAATTGTCCCTGGCAGTGCATGATCAAAACCACAAAGTAAAGTTTGCAAACACTTGCTGCTTTGGTTTAGTTATGCAAGGCATTTATCTCAATGACTCTAAAATAATGCTTATTCTTCCCTATTTCTCAGGAAAAAGGACCTTTTGCATTGAAGGTAAGGACAAATATCTAGTAGAACTTTAATCTCCTTATCGCATCCACTAAATAACATGATTTATTGACATTCCTATTAGATTGTCCTCGAGGCTGCACTTGCGCGAAATTACCCGGAAGTGACGTCATGGTGTTGGTAGAGAGTGACTCTTTGGTTTCTTTACCAGGTCATTACCCAGAAACCACAGCATTCATGTGAGTGTTGGACCGAAGAGAGAATGATGTGGTCGTTTAAGAGTTGGTTTTTTGTTTAATATCATTTTTGAATGACAATTTTCCTATTTCAGGCTGTTTGGTGAAAACAGAATAAGTCGGGTTAATGCCAAAGATTTTCCCAGACTCCAGTTCATGGAATACTTGTAAGTTTGATATTACTGTTGCAATTTATCTGAGTTGAAAATCTTAGTGTACTAATTGCAAAATTCTCCTCAGGGATCTCAGTTACAATGTCATACTCAACATGGAAAATTCCCCATATAAGAGACTCACCGCTTTAAAGACGTTGTAAGTTGCATACCTGCTAATTTGTCTTTTAAATCATGTCGAACTACTCTACTTAACACGTGCGCTTGTCATTTTTCACTCCGGTTTTCTCATCCAGGAGTTCTGCTATTCCCCGTGGACGGAATGCTAGTCCCGCGGCAGGGTTACCTCCAGCATTTGGTCAGGTTGTCAGTACCTATTGAAACTCAAAGTTGAGGAAAAACACATTGAGAGCAAAGTTTCGTACCCAAAAAACAACACAAATGCCCATCAATGGCTTGCAACCAAGCACTAGATTTTAAACCATTAATCCTACTGAATTCCCCCTTTTATCCTTTTACACCACAGTTACAGTGCATTTCCAATTCTTCAATATCTCCTAATCTCCCGCTGAGATAGATTAAGCCAATGAGCCCGCACACCGTGCATGTGATAAAATGTCCAATAAGTCCCGATATCTTGTCAAAAATTTCAGGAGACTGAACGGGAATTTCCTCGAGCAAGTGACAAGAGAGCACTTCATAGGATTGTCAAAACTTCATACACTGTAAGGACCCAGGTGTTAACTACACTTTAACCCTTTTATTTACGATCCATTAAGATCACTTATCACTTCACGTGCACCTCCGCCAATGTAATCTATTGCATAACTTGCACTTATTGCAAAAAGATATAAATCGGCGAAACAGGCAGAAGACTAGATGACCGATTCCGAGAACACCTTCGAGACGTGGAAAGGAATGACAAGGACACATCGAAACCAGTCGCTAGACATTTTAATTTACCTAATCATTCTAAGCAACATATGGTAATCTGCGGTCTTTCCTTACACTTAGGTAGCACGGAAAGCCGTAAAACTCTTGAACAAAAGCTCATCTTTCAAACCGGCAGTCTAAATCCCACAGGGATCAACGAACGCTTTTCATTCTACTAATTTATTCGTGTTTTTCTCGTTGCCATGTTCCCACCAATAACGCAGCTCCATTTTCTGCCTTTAAAAGCACACACAACCCACAATTCCTCTATTCGCTCCGACGAAGCGCTAACGCTCGAAACGTCAGCTTTTGTAATCGTTACGGTGGCCAATTTACCATTTCAACTTTGTTGATATATCCAAATTATTTCGTTACACCCACCGACGCAACCCCAGACAGTTTCTTTAGAAACTATCAGCTTTTATCCTTTCCTTTACATCCTGACACCAGTGTGCAAAGTCTCCATACTGTCCTCTGTAGACTTCCTAAGGTGCTGACAAGGATGTTTGTTTTTTTAAGTAAAGACCTTCTAGGTTAGGCGGTGACCATTTCCCCAATTCTGGTGAGTTTAAGGTCTGATCCAGGCATGATATTGTATGGAGAAATTGGATGTTAGTTACCGTAAGGGGTCTGGGGGTTGTCTTACTTTTCTGCCAGGTTTCTCATGTAAACAGATTATTCGACCATTTCTTTGGTCTTCATTATTCCCCAAAGTTTTAAGTCACTGTTATACGTGAGGTAACCATATCTGACTACCCGGTTTCCAGCAATCTTACATTCATTCAATGATCGAAAAGCATCTTTGTGGGGACCATGAAGTGCGCTTTAGAAAATATTTTAATTCTCACTAAAGAGTTTCAAAGTTGTAAAAGGCCTTCTTTTCTCTTAATACAGGGATATAGGATCAAACCTACTTCGTGCAATTCGCAGAGGAGTGTTTCAAGAACTAGAGGATTTGAAAGTTTTGTAAGCTACACATCTTTTAATTTACATTTTTGTTTATTTCATATTGATCGGGATGTAATATTGATCAAAATGGCTCTTTTAACTTCTCCTATTGTTGTCTCGAGCAGAGGTTTGCGTTCCAATAAGATTCACACAATTGAAGCTGATGCATTTCGAGGCTTGAAAAATTTAACATTTTTGTGAGTATGTTCATGTTTCTCATTTTCATACAAGAGAAATATTCTTTCAGATTTTAGTTTAATACGTGTAAAAAGAAAGAGGTGAGAGACACATGTATATGAAAAGGGGCTGCAATTTTCCTGATAGTAAACTAATAAACTAATTTTCTATAGATATCTTGATAGAAACTTAATGATCACTCTCTAAAATGTTTAGGTACCTTCACGATAATAAAACATATTACAAAACGTGATCAGTTTCGGGTACAGAAATCAGCATTGAAATTTCCCATAGGAGAGTGGAAAATACCCATTAAGTATTTTCTTAAATCCAGTCTGGCTCTAAGCAGCTTTAAGTCTGAAGCACTAATGGCGTACTTGTGTCCTGACGAGCTCATTTTAGTGAGACACATGTATATGAAAAGGGGCTGCAATTTTCCTGATGGTAAACTAATAAACTAATTTTCTATAGATATCTTGATAGAAACTTAATGATCACTCTCTAAAATGTTTAGGTACCTTCACGATAATAGATTAACGAACATTCGGCGAGAATCGTTCCGAGGACTTCACTCATTACAAACACTGTAAGTAGCGTATTCTTGCATGAATCGAACAAAAATAAGTCAATTATCTGGATGCCTACTTAGATTTGAGGCCAGGCTGGAAAAAAGACACCTTTTTCAATGGTTTCACATATTATACGCAAGATATTTTGCGAGCCGTCTAAAAACCTTTTTTCTGAGCCTCGTGAGAGGAAAAATACGAGCAAAGAAAAAAATCTCTCCTCCCATCATAAGTTCAATCATCAAATAAAGAATTTATTATTCCACTCTTACCTCAATTTGTAGAATTCTATACCTAGTTTTCGTAATTAATCCTCAGGCATTATCTAAGAATGGTGTCGAACACATAGGGCACGCGCCAAAGACAAAAACAGCATCAAATGTCCTTTTACGATAAAAAAAAAAGAAAAAAATTATGAGATACAATGAAATATAAGAAGTTCATATATTTTGTACTGCGGTATTAGTTACATATGATGCACGATCCTCGCAGTAGCTATTGCTTAAATAGCGCTATCTACTGCGAGGATCGTGCATCATATGTAAAAAAATTATGTTTACTTGAAAGTTCTCCGCTTAAAACCTCATGCCTAAACGACGTAATCAAATCGTTGGAATCGTTTGGTGCGGCCACTTTGTTGCTCTGATTTCCGTCCGTATCTATACCTAGTTCAGCAATGCTGTCGAATAATTTACTCGTTCTGTTGGCCCCATAGGGTATAGTGTCGCAATAGTGGAATGATAAGTCGTGGAAATTGATAAAAAGGGACCAGTTACATCGCAATAACATTTTTCACTGGAATTGACCAGACGTGAGTTTAAACCTTTTTTTCTTCCTATCCTCAGTTTTCTTAATGGAAACCCATTATCAGAGTCGGATTTTGCTCCTGACACCTTCGACGAGTTGACAAGCCTCAAAACATTGTAAGGCCTTCTGAATGTTATTTAATTTTCTGATAGTTATAAATTTTGCACCGATTAGAGCTGATCCGGAAAAACAAGTGTGATTTCTCCATAATTTTAACTTTTAAACAAACATAAAAAAAAGATCATCTATACGCATAAACTCGATTAAACAAATATAGAGGGTAAGTTTTTAAAGAAACTGTGGTGCTGCGTCGTTGGAGGGTATTACAGGATAATTTGGTTTTGTCAAATTGGCAACTGTAAGATGACGGTTCGAGCGTTATCCTTTAACCATTCGCTCTGACGAAGGGCTAACGCTCGAAACGTCAGCTTAGATAACAATAAAAACTCTTTAGTAATTATCTTGACAATCATTTGCTCGCAGAGTCGTAAAGACATAAATCTTTTCATGAGCACTTGAAAAAGGAGCTACTTTTGTAGAGTACGTTGCATGGCATCCCATAAAACGGCCGCGAAGGCAATCACATGCACTTGCAGGTGTCCTCAGGCTAATCCACACTTGTACGTACTCATTGAAAGCAAACCATTATCTTTCCTAGGAAGCTCGATCAATTCATCATATGCTGTTATGCCATAAGTACCATTCCAAATCTTAAATGCCACTCACCTGACAGAGCGTTCTCGACTTGCGATGATTTGATGAAAAACAACGGACTACGCATGAGTATTTGGATCCTTGGACTACTGGCCTTTATCGGAAACTTGTTGGTGATCATAGTGAGGATTCGAGTTCGAGATGAAAACAAAGTTCAGTCTTTCATACTCACTAACTTAGCATGTGCAGACTTTCTGATGGGTGTATACTTACTGATCATCGCCATAAAAGATCTTCAATGGAAAGGCGAATACTTCAAACACGACGTTGCTTGGAGAAAGGGAAACCTCTGCCAATTCGCCGGCGCACTTTCAATGCTTTCAAGTGAAGTGTCGGTTCTAATGTTGTTAACTATAACGATAGACAGGCTTATATGTGTCGTCTTTGCCCTTAGATTGCAATCCCTATCATTGAAGTCAGTGCGCATTTTTTGTTGTTGTATATGGATAATTGGCATTATCATATCGTTTATTCCCTGGACAGGAATATCTTATTTCAACGACGAGTTCCATGGCTTTGGCTTCTTTGGCAGTTCTGCAGTTTGTCTGCCGCTTCAGTTCTCAGAGGATAAGCCTGCAGGATGGGAATATGCCACAGTATTTTTCATCGTTTTGAATTCCGTGGTGTTATTGTGTATTATGACTGCTTATGTCTTAATATTCTGGACTGCTTTTACCCTCATTAACTCTTCCTCAGTGAAACACATGAAAGCCGAGTCGACCAAAGCCAGAAGACTTTTCTTCATCGTTTTGACGGACTTTCTCTGTTGGATGCCAATTATCATTATTGGAATTCTATCCTTAACTGGAAATTTTCATGATCCTAAACACGAAGCAAAAGTTTGGATAGCAGTTTTTGTTCTGCCAGTCAACTCTGCCATCAACCCAATCTTATACACCTTTTCCACTCTAGGAGTGCGAAGAAAGTTAAGATCAGCGCTCAGTAGGAGATTTGGCGGAAAGTTCGGCTGTAAGTGAACACTGCCTTGTGTCGTAACTTGAAAACCAGTCGTAAGCAGTATGGAACTGGAGTGGGTTTCATAATTTCTACCGGATAGCGATAGATTTTACTAGAGAAATCATTAAAGCGTCAGTTCATTACCAATCCAAATCAAACAGGTATCACTACATGTTTATAACAAGTGTGGCTTATTCTGTACATCGGCTGCAGTGAAGGTCCACTTTACTTTCACCGTGTAAAGAGGCAATTGGTAATATTAATAAACATTTAACAAAGGATCACGAGAGAAAATAACATTTAAGTCAGCGTTTTCAAATATCCTTGATTCACCTGACTTCTAAAATAGCCCAATGTACTCTGCTTCGCGCTTGCCGACTTGCCAATAATGTGCAAGCCATATCGCATGAAAAATTGCCGCAGAACATGTGCCCCTTATCTAAAGTAAAACATTCTTTCGCTTCTCCAGATTATATTAATATATATTCATAAATCCGTGATATTTCAATGACACACGATTGCGTTCAGTATACTTGGAAAATACTTCAGCGCAGTGAATGTATAGAGAATCATACTGGCTTATTAAATTTCAATTTTTATTTACAGGCGGTATGTGCAAACAAAGAGAGCCCACCGAAAATTTATCCATGCAGGACACAGTTGTCTCGGAGCATCGCCACATGGAATCAGTTGAAAGTCCACAGAGGAAGCTACATATCATAGAGAAAGCTTCTGGATTTTATCAAGATGATGATATAGTATGTCAAGCCTCCTACATGTTTTTGGCTATTTTAGCACCTTAATAACCTCAATAACAATGACTGGGATACGCTATCTTCATTTCCATCACTGCACAAAAGCTTCACATAAAACGCATCAACCATAGTAGCAGGCGAGGTGCTCATCACATAAGAAATGAATTAATTACCTTAAAAAAAACACTTAAGCTTAGTCAGTTACACATACATCGTACAACGGAGATTAACATCCAGTTTGCAGCTCCCAAATTCACCTATCGTCAACTGACATCTCTTTCTTTATGTTATAGTTTTATTTCGTTGCTAAGGAAATGACCAAAGGAGAGAGTTTCAAGGTGTTGCTGAAATGCTTCAGCTCGAGAAAAAGGAGTACTTTCGAGAATGAACTAGAAGTGGTTAAATGTTTACCTCAAAGCGCGACTAGAAATGATATTCCTGCTCTTCAGTGGTACTCGAAAGGTAGAAAGTAAAGTTTGATGTTTTTTTCTTCCCTTTAATTCAAAAGGAAAAGGTAGATGAAATTTTGAAATGCTTCTTAGAAGTAATGAGCAGCAAAGAAATCTGGTCACCAACAAAAGTACAGGGAAAACCTTATACCTTTTTCAAACACAACACGCACGCTCTTGCTGATGCAATTCAGCGCGCGCACATGGATTGTAGAAAACAAACATGCCGTCAATAGAGCGGTCATTTTATTTACTCAACACGTACCCGCACTATCTGTGCTATTTTTCTTTATAGTTGGTGCAGTGTACTGAGGGCTTTAATCTTTTATTATAAAGATATGTTAGAAAACTTAATGGTGCAAAAACCTCAGCAATTCTCAGCTTTTTCGTCGTTACCGAAAGAAACTGGTTAAATGCAGCGCATGCGTAGTCAGTAAAAAAATTGCGATTGAATGGAAAATATGTTTTCTCGGAAATATGCCTATTTCTTGAGAACCACTCATTAGGACTTCACGAAATATGGCACAAAAATACTTTTGGAAATAAGTAACTGGAGTATCGAAAAAATTGATTTTAAACAAAGGAAATTCTAGAAAATCGAGTGGACCTTCAACAAGGTATAATCAAAGACCTCTCTGTTAAACTGTTCGCAAAACGGTGTTACCTTGTGAGTATCGTTACAATCTCCGTGCATGCAAATTATAAAGAAAATCTAATGACTTGATTTGCTACAAAGTAACAAAACCGATTTTAATTGCCAATTTATATCCATTCGTGTCGCCTTGGCAACGGCACATATGTCACCTTAACTATCGAAAAAATAAAGTTTATGTTGTGAACTTGCTTGCTGCCAGTTTTGGAGACCGAGAGATCAAGGGTTTTAGAGAAAATGGTGAAAGAAACAAAGGTATCAAAAACTGTGTTCAGCCACCTTAAGTGACGGAGTTCTTATTCTCTATTCAATCTGCAAAGAGCGAACACGTTCTAATCTTGTTCTCCTGAATTTTAGTGCATATTTTCCTTTACAGCAAATGTTTTGGAAATACATTACGTGAATGAGGATAACCCACGACCCAATGAGAATATAAGGTATGTGCGAGACGAATGCTCCTGAAACTAAATTTGGTTGCACAAGAAAGAGGTTTTTCACAGTAAGCCGGAATTCATGGATTCAGCCACTTTTTCAACAAACATGTCTAAGAGAGAAAATAAAGTAATGATAATGATAACGATTACCATCCCTGTCAAGATTAAGGTGGGGGTGGGGAGGGGGCGGGGTTATGAGGATGTCCCACGACCCAATAAAAATATTAGGTATGTGTGAGATGGGTACTCTTGAATTTTTATTTGGTTGCATAAAAAATGAGGTTTTTCACACTAAGCTGGAATTCGCAGAGTTAACATATTTTTCAACATTGAAACATGTCTAGGGGAGAAAATGTAGTAACGGTAATGATACTAAGCCCTGTGATGGTAACGATGGGGAGAGGTGGGTTATGACCTAGGTATTATCATATATATATATATATATATATATAAGTAGAAGCTTGTAAGGGGTCCCACAAACAATGCTGATCAGTCTCAAACGCGCTGCCTGGAGGATCACTGAAGCAATCGTGGGCTCTTGAAATAACGTAAATAAGAGCAGAAATGTAATGGTCAAGAGGCCAACTCCAATGTAGCTTTGTTGGTTTATTAGCTCGACGTTTCGACCGTCTCGGTCTTCCTCAGGAGCATCATGCTCAGGAGCATCATATATATATATATATATATATATATATATATCTTATTAACCAAGTGCGAGGGCCGTACTGGGAGAATATCGGCCCGAGGTCTTGACAGTACGGACCGAGCGCAGAGAGGTCCGTACAAAAAAGACCGAGGGCCGATATTCTTCCAGTACGGTCCCGAGCAAGCTTGGTTAATAAGAGATTTATTATACGACTGAAGTTCAAAGGGACACAAGTGCGGTATCATTCGGGACCATTCGGGACAGTGCCCGGTCCAATACTTAGAGAATATTGGACCGGCAATAGAGCATTTTAATTGGTTGATTTTAGTTATTGGCCCCCTGACTGCCCGAGTCGTGTATTAAATATATATATATTATCATAGATATAATTGGTTTTCGTAAACTCTGCCCCGTTTACGAGGAGTTGTGACCTATCAATACTCTCAATCAGTAGACTCGACTGAGTTAAAAAGTAAGCCTTTAATCAATGTCTCTCGAATTCGTCTTACAGCGGGTGTGTAAAAATTGGGGCCCTAGTGTTATATACCGAGATATCGCGTAATAGAAAGACAAATATGATCTCCCATTGGTCGTTGTTAAGTGATAATCAATGAAAGTTCATTCAAGGTTACCTCAATCAATGGTGTTAATTAAGAAACTAAACCTCTGTTCTACTCAAATTACGAAGTCTCCGACATGGTAAATAGTATACAGATGCTGACGAAGTTGATGATACAGTTCTGCTGGTATCGATAATTACAATGTTCTGAAAAGATGATCTGTAGCAAAGGTCATTGATCGCTGGTGGTTACTGATAAGAATTACGGTCATCTGCAGTCGACATCATAAATGTGAACTTTAAGATCATCACCACAATTCTGGCCCCAGTTAACATCGGTAACATCATATTCAACATTTTGGGGAAGTAGATATATTAAGATACGTAATTTAAATCAGTTCCTCCTTTACCGTCTGTACTAAGAGGTATGAAAAGGCCTCCTTCAACACTGGCACAGGAAGGGCTTCCTATCCCTTGTCCTTAAATTTCCAAATTCAATTATTGTTTTTCGGTGTTGAAGTGCACTGTTACGTTTACTTTTCCAAAGACTACATTTCTAAATCTATACTCCAAAGGCTCTGAAGTTTGGCACACCTTTATTTCAAGCAGGAAGACGTTATTTTCATTTATGAAACTCTCCCACTGACGATGTTCTTGTTTATACTTTCTTTTCAGCGTGCTCTGCTACAAGTATATCGAAGGAATCTCCCTACTGAATTTTATGGAAAAGAACCGCTCATCCATGAGTCTCTTTCTAGTTTACCATCTTGCTCTTGACATCATTAGGACTTTGGAGTATCTGCATGAGCATGGCGTGAATCATAATGACATTATACCTGCAAATATCTTTTTAACTGAAAATCCAGGGGCGAGTATGGCTCTTCCCATGTAAAAAAAACACATTTTGTCTCACTCTAGAACTGCTATGTTGATGACGTCATAATATGACGAGAACTCAAAATAGTCTTTAAATTATTCACATTATTCAGGCATTCGTTTGCCTATTTCTTCATTCTTTAACTCACTCATTCAGTACTTTCTTCATCCATCCAACCGTCCATCCATTTTTTCATCTTTTTATTTACTAATACTTTCTTTCCGTTCATTCATTTCCTCTTGTATTTTTTTGTGCGTGTTTTCATGAGTTCATTAATTCCCTTCCTCATCCCTTCGTTCCTTTCTCCGTAATTTGATTCATTCATTCTATTATCACTTTCTCTTCTCTCACTCATACATTCATTTCTTCACTAATTCATTATAAGCTCTTCAATAAGTCTGTGGTATTTGCTGTTTCAGATCCCTCGTTGGCGAGCAACGCTGATAAACTTTGACCGTGCATGCAAAGGACCAAGTCATGCAAATGACGTGAGGTCTTTTGGTGATCTGCTCCATGAAATGGCTCAACGATGCAGTGAAGGCTATCAACAGGTAGGAAAAGGTCGATGAAATGATGTTATGTGCATCATTTGCGAGATTGCAAACTTTCCGCTTTCTTTGAGTTTTTTACCATCGCACCTGCTCTGCCTTTAATGCCTTATCAAGTGGCCAAAGGGTGATGTAATTGTTTTCTATGTGTTTTTTCTCCCACAAATACAGGTGTCTGACTCATTCCCTGTTAGTGCAAGGGAAGCAAACACGACCGCTGCCATGGTTCGTTTACAACTTGAGGATGCGTGGGGCGAGTATTTAATGGAAACACGACTGTAACGTAGAATTTGCAATGATCCTCCTTTGACAATTTACCGAGAAGAACGAGAGGACATTCACTTCTTTTCCAGAAGACGATTTAAAGTTTCTGATATAGTTCTCTGTGACATCGATACTTTCCCAACAGTTCGAGGAGTTGAGAGCAAGATGGTACATAAAAAATCTTCTTTAGCGCCAGGTGTTCGTTGCTTATTACGCAGCAAAAAAAGTACACTAACGGTAAAAACATTATCTACACACAACCCTCCCACCTCACAGACTATACAGTTTAGATGAAGACACCTTCGCTTGTTTAATTTTATATACAATGTCAAACTAAGTGGGAAATGTTAAAAGACAACGTTGTTCATTTTATCTCTTTGTTTCTTTTGTTTTCTGTTGAAATTCACAATAACATTCTTCAGGATAATCAACAAATCTGTAAAATCAATATTTCGCGACTTTAACCTCGTAAAAGAATAAATACAGCACTGCATCACTTATCAAACAAAACGACTATTCCCTTCGACATCACTTCTTGGCTGACAAACTCCTTTTGCCTTTGCCATCTTCCCTAGGGGATGGCGTTCTGGTTTTCATTTTTACAGAAGGAGCTCTTTTCTCCTCCCTAAGATTATCTTTAGGTGCCGGGCCAGATGGACTGGACAACGATCTTTGAATGTGGTGTTCCTTGACTGACTCAGGGAGGGTTTTACAGTCATTCAAAATATCCCCTGAGGAGTGAGGTGGGTCCGTCGAAACCTCCTCACTCTCGGCTGCAACGTTGCTCCCAGAGGACGTCTGAGCAACCTCATAAGAGGTTAAGGCATTTGATACTCCACTAACAACAGAGGCTGCCCTAGTAGTGACTGGTGTTTCCTCTATAACCGCTGTCGAGCCAGCTGGCGATATTCCAGCCGCAGGGGTGGGAGGAGGGGCACTACTTTGGCCGGTCTGTACTCTCCCTTCCATCTGACTTGATCTCCTATGTTCCTCCGCAAGTCGCTGCTTTTCCTTCTCTTCTTCCATTTCCTTTTTATCTTTTTCAATGGCATGCATTTGCTGTTGGTGTTCTTGGAGGATTCGCTGCATTTCCTTAGGTCGCGGGGCATGCAGTTGCGGAGATTTCGTGCAAGGGATTGAAGGGTTTTTTTTGTTCTCTTCAGTTGTTCCCAAGATGGAGTCAATGTCATCAATGGCTGCCTGAGAAACAAAATACAAAAATACAATACAAATAACAACATGAAATCATTTCAAAGAAATTACAGAAACAATTTTTCTAGTAACATTACTCCCTCAGTTAGCCATTCCAAACGACAACAAATTTCCCTCTCCTGAGCCAGGCCCTTGACCAAAGAAAACGATTGCAAAAGGGGGAGAGTGAGCAACAAACAGCGGTAGTTTTCTTTTACACGTTCCTTAGCATGCCTCCACTGACCGTCAATCCCAAAACCCGGCAAAAGCAAAGTTTTTCATTCCAAAGGATAGATATTTAAGTGCATCAAAATCTGGTATTAAGTAGACTGACCTGAAAGTTACTCTCTCCCTGCATATTTGGAGCCGAGATTTCCTGATGAATTACTGACAAGTTACGAGCAAATGTTGATAAAGAGCCTTGCAGATCATCACTCATGACACTGAAACAGAGTCGACAAAGAATTAAAATTTAGGAGTGAGGTGTTTGGGACTGTTTACGAAATAGTTATAGATATGGACTAAATATCTGCAAATCAAAGTCATGACAAGCGATTAAATCTTGGACGGGATGATGATTGTGAGAAATTTATTAGAACAAACAAGAAAATGAGCCACAATTTATTGCTGGTTGTCCTTCGTCTGCAGTTCGTAACTGAAACACGATCATGACTAAGTTTCAAGTCAAGTCTACCTTGACCAGGATTTCGTTTCCGAAGAGTGATCATGAAGATATGCCACTGAAGGTCAATCAACTGATGTGTCAACCCCAAGGCACGACCACAACAAATATGGGGCTTTCAGTTCAGGATACGAAAGATGGGTAGAAGTAAGTGACTCAGACACACGCACAGAGAACATTTTAAGTTCATTTCAAGCAGATGCAACAAAAATGAAAATCAAAGGCAAAGACGGAACAACTTACAACATTCCTAGATGTTCACGTTTTGAACTGTCCACCAAAGTGAAAATTGTACCAGCTTTTTCCTATAAAGAAACAAACATTACAAATAGATGAAATCACGACAAAAAATTAAAATAAGTTTTCCTCCGTGAACCAAACATAGTGTGTTCCACGAACTGTAATTTAAAATGTTGCGTGGTGAAGAAATTTTTTTTTTTTCAAGGAAGTATTTAGCGAGGTAAAAGCCGAAAAGAATGAGAAAATGTGTAGGGAACTTCACTGGCGATGTTGATAGCATAACAAGAAATATTCTCTTGTAACTTAGCAAATGAGTGTAACACCAGCCAGGGACCGAAGCACGTTGTTACCACGTGATAAACGATTTCCTTACCTTCATATCAAAACCAATACCATGTGCACGACACATTTGGAAAAATACGCTGTAATGGATCACACTTAAGTTACTGTGCAGCAGTCTGGTGCTAAGAATGGCGAAACGATTAGGATTGGGGGGCGGCTGTAAAGCAATGAAAACACAAATCACACAAAATGACAAGGCAATGGCAACAGCTTCTTCGCGATTATTACAGAAACTCTTAGACGCAAAAGGGTATTGTGTGTCGATGATATGCCACTTCTCCCCAGTGAGCTTTCACTGACTTCGAATCTGGCCATATAAACTCATCGTCCGTTGATTGAATTCGTAAAAGATCTGAAATTTTTTTCTCATTAAAACAACTGGAGTTCTTTTAATCAAAGAATGTTCAAGAACACAATTGTATACTGTAATGTCATAAAACTTCGCAAGACTCCGGCTGAACGAATGAAATCCCCCACGAGACCAACAAACACTAGTTGTTTTTAATATGATTACATCGAAACTAAACAACTATAGCAAAACCTGTATATAGCAGAAACCCACTCGTTGGCAGACACGAGTTAAAGTCCCAAATTGTTCATCCCAAATTGTTCATCCCAAATTTTTTAGCAACAAGAAGTTGCATTCAGCAGACACTTTTCGTCCAATTACAGATTAGGATTACAGTTTTATGTTTCTTCCGGTGATTACTCATTAGTGACATCACATCTAACCGAACTTGCTACATTTTGAATGCTGGCTGTTCACTCATTCTTTTATTTCTGTACTGTAAATCCGCATAAGAATCTCACCTCCTCTTCCTCAAATGTTTTTCGTCTCTTTCTCCGTCCGCTTTCTTCTTGTTTCTTTTTAACTGGCACCACAAATGATGATTGTGGAGCTTGAAACTCTCCACCAGACACATATAGCATAAGTTTTGTCATAGCCATACTGTCACTGTACCTAAGCTTTAGGTCGACAGCCCACACAACCTGCTCCAACTGAGAAAATAAAGCACGATTTTATGCATGGAAGTTATAACTGGCCATCATGGGGTGTAGGTTTCGTCCTCGAATGCTCATCGTATCTTTCACACAGCAAATGAGCGATAGTGGAAAGTTAGCACCGACTGCCAACTTTGCATCTGTTCCTTTCAATCACTAAAGATTTTCTGCGTCGGCAACATTATTTAACATTAAAAATATGGTTATTGCACGATACACTGAGGAACAACTCAGATTGTAGTCGAACTAAGTCTTGTCACGTCTGAATTGATTAATAACCTGAGTTAGGGTTAGGGTTAGGTTACTTGTTAAGAATGTTTCAGGCTCAAATCGTGAAAAAAGAAAAAGAGAAAGTTCAGCGTCAGCATCAAAATTAGATGTTCTTATTAAAAAAAAATAGTGTAATCGCACTCTACTGCAATGCTTACCGATTTAGGATCAATAAACGTCACAAAGTCGATCGAAAAATATCCCACAATTCCCCGTAGTTTACAGGCGTTTGACACAGCATCAGCAGCCGTGCATAGTACCGGCGGATCCACAGAGGTCTGGGGCACAGAGTATCCCCAACATCTGAACGGTGACGTGGCGTGAATCTAAGGAGAATAAGTAAATTTATCAGTAGTGAAGGTTAACACGACGAACGAAAAAAAAAATTATGTGGCCAGTTGTTTTTGTTTTGTTTTGCTTTGTTTTGATTTTTTTTTTTTTTTTAAATTTGTGTCCTTAATGTTTATCTTGCAACAAAATAAAATGACCTCAGTCTCGGATTTAGTTGATTACGTTGATGTCACAATTCTAACTTACCTGGTCTGCCATAGACAAGACTGTTGTCTCCCCAGTCGGTTCAATTAACACATCCACACTGAGAGTTGTAACACTGTCAGACGAAGGGCAAGCTTCAATAACTCCTCCTGAAAAATGAAAAAAACCTACTTGATTGTACAATTATTACGCGCAAATATACTCAGATCGATTTTCCCCTCAGTATATTACAAGGTATGAAGGTAGCTGACGTGCTGGGCACATGATCGAAAGGTCTGGTCAGGTTAGGTTAGAGTACTGTGGGTTTTTGTGTAGGCCACATGACTCTAACAGTGCCTCTCTCTCTCTCTACCAGAAGTTTAATAGATACCTCAGAACTGTCAGGAAATCTAAAGAAAAGCTGGGGGAGGGGGTTGAGGGCTACCTGCGCCGGACTAGAATCCCATCCGGGAGTGGTAGGCAGCAGTACTCGCAGTTCCTTCATTTCACAAAAATAAGGATGAGGCTCCGGCAGGTAGTGCTGTTTAGTCTCGTATGGAGATTCTATGCTGATAATCATACATGTGTTACAAAAATCCCCCACCTCTTTTTAGAAAATCCTGAAGAAACTTGTCCCATGTGGGGTAGAGGTCGCTACTCACGGGAGTAGCATGGTGGGCTATAATCTCGGGTATCTCTGCTGAAACTCTGATCAAGGTTGGTTCATGAGCCCATTTTTTGTTCCATTTCTCACCGTACCGCTGACACTCTTTCACGGCCCACGAGTAGCACTTCAAATAAGGCGTGACATCACAGAAAGCTGCAAGGAGAGAGCAAGCACTTAAATCTAGATTTCACCTCCAAAGCAATCGAGCATGTGTCAACACCAGTTTATGCTTACCTGTTCCTCTGCCATCAAATTCATTGTCCATTTTGAAGAGCCATCGTTTAATATGGAGGTTCTCCGTTACCAGTTCAGCAAGACTTTCGTGAAGCTGAAACAGGAAGAGCGAGACTCCGTTAAAGTTGTTCACAATTACTGATTTTCTCAATAAGAGTAAGGAAAAACTTTCCAAGAGCTCAACTCGATTGCAATTTTACCAACCCAAATTATCAAATGTTAAGCTGTTGATTTAGACATCTAACTGAATTGACCGTTCTTTAGCCCTTCCAAATAAAATTTCAGGCTTTCTAGCGTTCTCAGTAAAAAACGCCATCACCAACGCATTAAACTCGGCATGCTATGATACGGTTGGTGTTTGAACCAGGCCACTCCAAAGTCAAAATTAACAGCCAAGCCAGGCAGGAAGACAAGGGAAAAGCTGTCCCAAATTGAAATAGCCGTTCTCAATTGATTCAGACACCGAACGTTTCATTTACTTAGAACCCTTTAATCCCTGAGACTGACTAGCATCAAATTTCTCCTTATAATAACACCCCTAAATCACATTTTGTGGTCACGGGAATAAAGGACATGATCATCAACCAAAGAAGCTCTGGATTGTAAAAAATTCTCCTTGTCAGCACCACATGAAATGTCTAGAGAACAGTATGGAGAGTAAAGATTAGGCTCAACCAGTCTTTATGTTCAACTTTTAAAAAGTCACCATTCTAAACCGCGCCTTGTCCACAGATATTTATCAACAGGCAAAAATGGCAAACCAAGTAGGCAAAGACATGGAACTAGAATAATTTTACGCGTATGCCTTCAGTCACTTAAGGAAATGAGATGCAATATGGGCCCCGTAAATACTGCACAAACCTGTGGAAGACTGTATATGTCAAATACTGCACAAACCTGTGGAAGACTGTATATGTCAAAGTGGCCAGGAGGAATCTCAACCTTTGCGCTGAGAAAAATCCTCTTGGAACCTGACTTGGTAGAGTATAATGAGGCCACTTCGGGCTCTGGGCTCAAAACCGGAATATCTGATTGAGAAAGACAAACAACATTCAACCTCAATACCATACTGCCGCACCTATGCTCTGGGCTCAAAACCGGAATATCTGATTGAGAAAGACAACCAACATTCAACCTCAATACCATACTGCCGCACCTATGCTCTGGGTTCAAAACCGGAATATCTGATTGAGAAAGACAAACAACATTCAACCTCTATACCATACTGCCGCACGTATGCTCTCGACGCTTGATGTCTTCTCTCATCATCCACAAATCTTCACGTGATTATCCCTTTCTGCGATACAATACTGTTGCTTATCTGAATGAGCGTCTTTCACAGGGGTTTCAATAAAAGCTGTTTAGCCTACGACCTGGCTCTCGTGTTTGGGTTTCGCCGTGCGGCATGCTGCAGCCGCTTATTACACCATCGGCAGCCGCTTATGTAAAAAGTTATTGAAACCCCTACTTTCATTTTGCAATCGATAATTAGTGCAGCACCACATGAGGATGCTATCTCGATGTGCGCTTTAAAGATAGTGAGGTTCTGTGCACAAGATAAGCAATACATCTACACCTATCTGAAAAGTTTGTCAGATTTACCCAGTAAATCAGCCAAGTAAATGTCGTCTTTATGAAGAACACCAGGAACTATATATGCATCGCGACCTTTGATTAAATTCCTCAGCCTAACAAAGATTAAACGCAAAGAAAAATGAGCACTGCAATCTTAAACACTGGTAAAGTTAAAAATGGCCCATTAAACCCACAGGTAATAACTGGTAAGTTATTCTTCCATAGTTGGAATTAAGCAAAAGTCTTACCGTTTCACTGTTCGTGGACTGTACTTTAAGATGGATGAAAGACACATATTGTGAGTCTGTTGGACGAATAAAAAACTCAGGTATTTATACATGACATCAAAAAACAGATCTATAGCTTGGAAAACAAGAACTAAGCAGAGATACGTGTTTCTGGCACAACTATGTGCCAACAAGGTGGACTGTAAACGCAGATGATATCATTTAATCATTTACTCTTAGAAATAGTGGGCATGCCAGAAAAAAACATAATTTGTATAGTGTGCTGTAAAAAACGCTCGATTTTTTCTGTAGAAAATGCTCCTTATTGGACGAAAGCACGTTTATTCCGTTTGCTAGCTTTACTCAATGTTAGTCAAAGTGACAATGAAATGTTTTTCATTAAACGTAAGTAAATTATATTTTTGTTTTTCCTGGACAGTATAAAACATTACTCTCGTAAAGATAGCGATAAAACTGAAATTTCAAACTCATGAAAAGGTGGAAAATGCCATACTGGGAATCTGTTCACAGCATCCGGTACAATGATCTTGTAGCGGTTTTCGATGTCTTCATCCTCCTCTCCATTTCCTTTGGATTCAGAATTGTTCTTTTCCAGTCTCCGCGCTTTCATTGCTAGTAGTTTCGAATAATACTGGTAGACTTCGTCATTTAGTTCCACAGGACTAATATAAATAACTTCGACTTTGGGATCTACGTAATAAAAAGATGGTCATTAGAAAATTGCGAAAGGAATTCACTAAGATTTGCTGTATGTAGGTAGGACCTATTCTTACCGGCTATGTCGCACAGTCTGGCCATTTGAAGATTCTGTAAAATTTTTATTTCACTCAGTTCATCTCGAATGTGCTGAGCATATCCTACAAAATACAAAGGAACGTCAAAATCTAGGTTAAGCTGACTTATATACGCATTTTGATTGGTTCTCAATTGTGATCTATTGAAGGAAAGATGCATAGATGATGCCACCATTAACAACATTTTGCTATTTTATCAAATAAAACAAATAGGTTCTAAGTTGTCATGGATGTGTACAGTAGTAGATCAAAGAAGACGTCAAAATGTGGTGAGGACATCAGTGACACACTCAGCTGTGCCTCGTTTGCCACCTTTTTTGTTCTTACCAAACTTTGATGTCTTCTGTGATTTATTCCTGAACAGGCGCACGGCGGCACGGAAGCTAATTGTTCCGACGAAGGGCTAACGCTCGAAACGTCAGCTTTTGTAATCATTACGGTGGCCAATTTACCATTTCAACTTTGTTGATATATCCAAATTATTTCGTTACTCCCACCGACGCAGCCCCAAACAGTTTCTTTCGAAACTATCAGCCTTTACTAATTGTTAAATAGATCACTTGGGTGAGAGGAATGGAATGCCTTCACACTTCAAAACTTAGAGTACTGAAAGTGCCACTACGACGAAAATTTTTGTCTCTGGTTTTGACATTTTTTAGCGCCAATCAAGTTGATATGGTTAGAATTGTACTATGCGATAGTTTTTAGGTCAATGGAAACGAAATACGCCTTGATATAGCTGGCCGAAATTCCCGAAAAACCCGTCCGCCATTGCTCAGCTCGCAAACGAGAGCCAGCGACTGAACTGAAAAGCGGTTTTACGCATGAGTTGGCCATATGCGCACTTTAGCATCGCGCTTCGTGTGTTGTGAGAGATTCCACAGTGGAAATTCTAGGCGCTTTATAAGATGTATTCTTCCTCGAATTCTTCTTCCAAATGGCATACAAATTTAGCCACGTTTTTTAGATCGAGCTGCGCATATGACGTCACTTCCGAAAGGCTCCAACTAGTGCCAACTCTTTATGCCACACTCGGCCATTTTTTAATTGAGTAATGGCGGGCGACCAAAAACGAAAAATAGGGTTGAAATAATCATACTTCCCGTGAGAATTTTGCGAGTAAACTTGGCATGGTAAGTGTTTCTTACTTCTTGTTTCCAGAAGTGAAAAGAAAAGGCAATGCAAAATTTTGATCATAGTGGCACTTGAAGGTTTGGATGGATTTCACAGCATGCACTGGCGCTGCACTAACTCAAATACTAAAATTGACCATTTCAGGAACCTCCGAAGTCTTATCTAGTATAAATCTGTTTCCAAATTCTTTTTGAGATTTTCTTTTTTGGTTTTACATCAAGATCACACTCTCCATCCGTTTAAATCTGTGCACTGTCATAAAACATTTCTGAGCTATGAATTGATAATAATAATAAGAAGTACAATGTTGATCAAGTTTCTCTAGTAAAAGCCCGCTCAGTTACGTAGGCAGCTCTATAAGGTGTGTTTTTCTTGAAAGATTTCAGTCGAGTGCGGCTGTCTCCTGCAGTCCGACATGCGATAAAATAGTACTTACCTAAGGACGGTATATGAATTACTACTCTCCTAGAATCCTTGATACGAGGCCAGGCTTCTTGAAATGCCTAAGGACAGTCGCGTAAAAAATATACAGATACAATTCACTGTTACAGAAGAACTTTTTCTTTCCATTACAAAGGCTCAAGCAAAGAATCATAATAGAGACAACGCGCACGTTTCATTTTTTTACGAATCAAACCCATAAAGCTAAAACAACCAAAGGAACCCTTGGCACAAAATTTGTAGAGGGGATTACTCCTTTACCGCATGTGCGCGCTCATATGAAAATAGTAGTTCAGATATTTCAAAGAGGACCATGGTCTGGGAACAGGGATAACGTATAGAAGTACAATGGATCGTTCAAGCCGACCATAATCCAACTAACCATAGCCACCGTGTCTCCCAAAGTCATTAAGGTACATGTGATAATTTATCTAAGCAAAAAATTATGGAACTAACCTTTGCGCGTACTTTGAACCTTTTGAGCTGTAATTTTCTTGTCGCTTTAAGCTGTTTTCGCACCATGGATATTTTACAGCTCATAATCCATGATATTGCAATGACACCTTCGAAAAACAAAAAAAGGAAGAAGATCAAATTGTAGTTTAAATATTTTGCCATAATCAAGAGCACAAAAGTGGCTGGCCGTGTGGTTTCTCGATTCTGAAACATTTGCCCTAAATTGTCTCTTTCGTCATTCGCAGTCCTTCGAAATATTCATCATCACACTGCATGAAGTTAAGATCAAATTTGAAGGTAACTCTCTATACCTCAAAGCTACATACAATTCAGACTTCTGGCCACTCACAGTTGTGGAAACTTCGCGGCACACATATCTCTTTCCCCGAGGTGACAAGACCCTTTTTCCGCATCACCCACCAACACGACACTTACTTGCTTTTCCAGCAAGTTAGAAGCGCTAGGACATAACTCTGCCAAAAAATACTTCACTGGACAACAGAAACAAACTACTTCGACTTATCAAGAAGGTGTATCTCGATAATAACTAGTGGTCGTTCACTCTGGAGTGACGTTTCTAACCTGCCGCCCATTTCCGCTTTCGGTAGAGAAGGTAGGCCGAGCGATCCTTGTATCTTCGCCACGTGGACTGAAAAAAAAAATGGATGGCAACGTTTAAGAGGATCTGATATACAGCCTGATGCCACCTAGCAAATAGCTAGGTACAAAAGCAAAGCACACAAGCATGTGACAGTTAACATGAACGCAGCATCATACCCTGCAGGTAAGAATCAAACACTAAAACCGATAATAGATCTTTAGTTGATGGTACCACCCATCCAGAATTGGGTTGCGTTCTCCTAAAGTTGCACACTAGGACTATTTCTTGCTTACATTGTGATCTGAATTACAAAGCGACGGAAAGTAAAAGGTACCTGTATTTTTACAGCTGCCATTTCTGTGCCTCTTGGACCAAGGTATCTTCTACCAGGCGTTTTAATAATCTTTTCCACATCATCCGCATTTAATATACAAGTTAGGAAATGCTGCAAGGAGAAAATCGATTACCTAACTTTACTTGAAGGTGTACAAAAGGTTTGACTATATACTGTAATGCCTCTAAAAACTGCATTTAGTTTTAAAGCCACGACGTCCCTCGTATCTACATTATGAAAAGTTCAACTTGATAACTTTGAACAACAAAGCTACATGTACCCGGGCACATGCAGCCCATATGAAACGAGATGCATTGTACTGACCTCGACTGTTGGATCTTGTTCGAGTTCAAAAACTAGTGCTAGATCAGCCAATCTGAAAAATGAAGGTTACAAGATGCCATTGTGGGACAATTTTCACCTCACCATCCCCTCACTTAAACTATCAGTCATTACTTCGTCCTACGTCATCCATAAAAAAAGACAAAAACTTTAACCTAATTTATAAAACTACATGTAAATGCCAGTTACCAGAAAATACCATTTATACGTAAGATCAATTCTACGACTTTGAAATTTTCTTCTCACCTGTCCCCTTCAATGAAGGCAATCGGGACGCAATAATTGGTGAGAAGCTCTTCCAGCTTCAGAATTAAAGTCAGTATGCTGAAAAATAATGATAAACAGTGACATGTAATTGAAATCTACTAAGAGCACTTGATCACTAGAAAAAGGCGTACTTGAGCGATGAGCGATTTTCGATAATAAAGCCTGCTTAAACAAAGCATAACGCATACACTGTTGAACTCTTTAATTCCCAGAAGTGATAACAAGTATCCTCTCCTTATAAATAGCCCCACATTATCCATCAAACAGGCCATGAGAATACTCAAACTTATCTCTCAGGTAGTTGTTAAAGCGATCTAACACCAAATTCTTGTAACTAATGTACAAGGTAATGTGTAGAAGTTAGAGGGGAGAATTTATCAAACAATCATATCTTGGGAGTTAAGTGTTAAGACAGCAGTTAATAGCACGAACTGCTGATGATGGGACTTGTTTGAATCAAAAACTAAAAGTTCACAAAGTACCGATTAACGCGTAAAAAAATGATACATGTCTTTGTAGCTTGATGTAAAAGAGCAACTTCCTTGCAGCATTGGTTATGCATGCGATTATCCCAAAACAACTTTTAAAAACTGTGCGACTTCTACTAGTGTCTCGAACAAAGATTTCTCGTAATTCATTTAAATGTAAAGCAATCATCTCTGAAAGTCAACTGTATTGTGGGTTTTGCTTAGCTCTACTCTACAACTGATTTAAAAAACTTCATCCCAACGTCCAAGTCAAACCTATAACTAAAACAAATCGAGACTGGCGTTGGTTCTCGTCCTTGCTCGGAATACTTTCTTTTAATGGTCCTTCCCCTTCGCAAAAACCAAAACTCCGAATTCCGATGGACCAGGAAACAGTGGACAAGAGAAGCCACTTCGTAGAATGTCAACTGCTTAATTCCTATTCACATTTCCCATTTCCATTTCCCATTACCATTTCCTATTCCCAATTCTGATTAGCAGTTCGGACATTTTTGGTTATAGATTTCCGACACTACATCGAAAGCATTCTAACGGTGAGTTGGCTAAAGGAAACAGAATGGACTCACCTTCCCCAAGACAGACAATAATGCTGTTTGAAGTCCAAATAATCCTATTAATATCAACGAAATAGAAAAACTCGCGTCAAATTCAGGGTACTCTAAATATGTACTCAAATCAGTAAAATCCAACGGGAGAAATGAAATATTCTGCACAAAAAATAATGGTAACCTGTCCATTTAATTATAAAAACACGTTGCTGGCAAAGCTAGGTATTTTTAAGCCTGGATTTCATGGTTCGGAACATTACAGCCGGCAAAGGTTTATTCCCTTTTCCAGGCAGCATCAAGTTTCCAGGCACTTAAAAAGTTTGGAGAAAATTCAAAAAGCTACGCGCGATTGGGAATTTCCTGGAGAGGACGTGGCGTCCAGATTTGTTTTCCAACTTGGTACTGGGCTTTGTAAATAATTATTCTACGGGGTCACAGTGCCAGTTTTTGCCATGCATGGTCATTGCGGGAGAAATGTTTGAAACATGAGTTGATGGATAACATCACCAGCAGGCTCAGACCAGATTAGGGACCGCTATGCGAGAGCTAGTCAGGTATGAAACTGAGCGCAATGTTTTGTTGAAAACTTAGGCTGAGTACTGCACAGGTAGCCTGCCTCACAGGTAGCCTGCCTCACAGGTAGCCCATACAATGGACTGTACAGCGGATCTGAATGACACGTTAGCAGAATCACAGACTAAGTCCACTAAAGAAGCAGTCGACTGATAAATGACCTCTACCATAAAAACAAACAAGCAAACAAACAAACAAACAAAAAACAAAAACAAGCGATTGTAGAAGCTCCTTCACACCTGTGAAGTAACTCTCGTCTTGCCATTCTGAATCACAAACTTGTGAACATTTTTCAGTTCATTTGCTGGTGTAGATACAGGAACAGAGATCTGACAGACAATAAAGAGAACATGTAATGTAGAACATACATTATCTTTAAAAATCACTGGGCATACTTGAATAGCCTTAATATACAAAATACACATGTAGATAACACAAATTAATCAATAATCTTAGTCCCCATTGGGACATGTGGTAACAACACGAAAAAAAAAACCCATCTATAACATAATATACACAGTTGTAGTTACAATTCTCATTTTCAAGCAAACAATGACATGCACATATCAATAAGATTTTCACTACTTTGCAACATGTTATATAAAGTAATTGAAAAATGACAAAAAGAGCTACCTGCAAGCTAAGCCTTAGATGGCCTGTTCTAAGTATTTAGTTAGTAAATGAAGCATGATATAAAGAGGTTCTAAAGAAGCAGAAAGTGAAAAAACATGCTAAGTTCGAATCTGGTTGGCTTCCCCGTTTTTGGTTTACTGTTGCACCTTTTACTGTTTAACTCTATTTTACTAACTAAATGCCAAGAACAGGCTAACGTTAAGATACTTTATTATCTCTATCCATCCTGTCAGTGTAAAGCCTGTTTTACATTTGTACATACAGGATGGTTTCTTGATGAGGCTGAGCCTCCTGGCCTGTCCCTAGTCATTTTATTTGGTGCCCAAACATTGGGCATAGGAGAAAGAAACCATCCTTTCTGACCCCTTCTCAACCTTATTAACTGCACATCCACCAATTCCCAGATTCCCTGTTAACATTAAGAATCACAACGATTTCATGTTTATTCTATCATTTTCTTACCATGTGAGGTCCCTCTATGGCTTTTAATGGAAGAGGTTTCATTTTGGCATTTTGAGTCCAGCCCTATATATATTATATAATAAAAGACATTGATTCATTCCTCTTTAATTTGAATCAAGCCTGGTTTTCAACAGCCCTTATTTGTAACTTAATTACTTGTTTGAAGCCCAAACTTTCTGATTTCAACACACCCGTCTAATTACAAACATTTTTTAATCAGACAGTTAGGCAGCCGATGAAAATTAGGTGCCTTTAGCCATCAATTACCTGGCCAATGCTAGCCAATGCTAGCCAATCAAAATGAAGAAAACTTCTCGAGTGAGCAGGGTTAGAGGTCCATATTAAAAACAAACATGTATCAGTGAGAGGCATTGTAATGACCCCTTACATTACATGAGTTTCTCCTATTTGGTTATTGACACAAATAACTGGTATTTTAGACCTCCTGTTGTACAACTCAAGGGTAATTGTGCTTGTAATTTCAAACCAGCCTTGCACTGTGCACTCAGCCAATATGAAATCACATGCATGATTACTCCCTGATTGTTAGTCCACTCAGTTTTATTACCATTACAAATGAGTTTTCCATGGAGTCAGTAACAACCTTTCATCTGCAATTATTACACATGATCGATGGTTGTTGGTACATGTACATGTACATACCATGGCAGGAGCAGGTTGTTGTGGTTCTGTTGGAGATTTAATTCTCCCTTTCTTTTCACCAGTGGAGGCCTGTTGAGCTGTTTGCACTACTGCCGGATCCATCTGTCAAGCAAAAAAGCAAGTCTAAAGTTACCCACCTCCTGTTCAAGGTAGAAAGGTTAGCAACTGTCATTAAAAGATTATCATCAAGATTAAATTTAAAATCAAATAAATATATAATATTAAATATGCATTATTGGATAATATTGTAGTTGTCAACCAATAGTTTTGTCTCCTGGTAATGTTATTACAGTTTTGGATGGGAGGGAGGAGGGGGTGGGTAAAACATACAGGGGACTAATATTATCCTGGCTGCTCACAGCAACCTATTCCCCTGCCTCTGATACATATACCTTGATGATCAAAGATTGATGGTTAACAGATGTTTGCATCTCTCTCATCCACTTCCCACACCCACTAAGTTTCTTCCTCACATCTTTCTACTCCCCTCTCCCTCAAACCCCTCCCACCCCTGTTACCCCAGGCGCCCTCAACTAGAGAGCAAATTATAATCTACCAGCCTCAACCAGTACCTGATAATTAATATATACTTAGTTACTTAGTTCATCACAATTTTCTGATGAAATCTCTTGTTCAATGATTTCTGAAAGAAGGTGATTGCCAAATTCTTCAGGCACTCTCTACTGAAGCTTTAAAACTCCCCAATAAGAAAAACAACATACATAAATTTGTTTCATTTGTCATCTACTCATTATCTAACATTTATAGTTTGTACTCATACCTTAACAACTGTGAGGTTGTAGCCCCCAACTGCAAGGATAAAAGACAATCATTTTGAAAAGCAACATTTACAATGAGGTACATGTAATAAAATTCAAGGTACACTGTATAATGAGAACAGTATTAACCAGTTCCCTTTCAAATAATTTATGATAAATGGCATCATCATAATTATGCTGATCAGTAAAATATTTTACCAAGTATGTTACATGACTTGTCTAGTATAAAACATATACATTGTTTATTGTAGTATTAAAAACGTACCAGACCTCTGGGTCAAGACTAGAGTCAGAAAGTTGTGAGCCATACATCATTAATTTACATGTACATTACAAGTTTAGAGAAAAAGTGTGTGCATTGTGTGATTCAAAGAAATATCCATACCCTCTGTGAGTCAAGGTGCTAGAAATCCCAAAGGAAGAGGGGGAAGGCTTACTGTACAAACCACAATATCCAGAGAATAAAATTAATCACAAAGGAGGGGACAGGGGGGCACTGAAACCAATTAAAACCAGAGATGAGAGGGGTTACTGGTCGGAGTGAATTACCATATACTTCTGGAAAAAGAATCAAAAATAAATATTTCTTACAGTTAAAACTATCAGAGAGTGGACCAGTTATTCTTCCTTGAGAGAATCTGATTGAGATTTACATACCTCCAACAAAATCCTTTGGAGGAGGCACAGTATTCCTTGAGAATTGTTGCCGGGCTTTATGGAGCTGTATTCAGTTAAAAAAAAAATAGTAACTTTGTGTGCTGTGGTAATCAACATAGTTATCAGCCAATCAGTGCCAAATACCACAAAGGACTTCAAGAAAAACTCTGACATTAATGTCTTTAAGATGTACAGTAGATAATAACTAAAATGTGCAGCACTTTGCTGTTAACTTCAATTCAAAAAGCCCTCTGGTCAGTAACTGTTTGTACGTAAATAGGAGAGAACATGGAAAACAAATATAACATATCGCTCGATGTATTAGTGAAGGCACTTTTATCAGAAACATATATTGAACCCTTTGACTCCTAGGAGTGTCACTGGAATCTAATTTCTCTTTACATTACTATCCCTGAATCAAACATTTAGATCACAAGATTTACAATAAAGGGAATAACCAACAAATAAAAAAAGCTCTTGATCGTTAAACAAATTCTCCTTGTCAGAACTATAGTAAATGTATGGAGAACAGTATGGAGAATATGCATACTGGTGTTCTGGTGTAACTCAACAGATCAAAGAATCAGTAAAACTCACAGGAGCCTGATGATGTTTAACAGGTGATGGCTGGAGAGTGAGTTCTGCTGCAGGCTGTCCAGGGAAACAATTTGCCAGAGTTAGCCACTCAAAAGATTTAAAACATGTTTTAAAAAAATCACTGTAATCAGTTTAGCCTACATAACATACAGTGTATGACTATAACATGTAATGCAATTACTCAGAGTAGTTTATCAATAAGCAATTGAATTGTAGCTTGATGTTACAAGTCAGAGTTACTGTCATACTTACAGGGATTACAGATTACAAATGAATTTTAAAATCTTTGTTGTACAGTTACACATGTACATAAAACAGTTACTGTATATATTTATTGATTACTTTGCTTATAGTTTCTAGTAAATGTGGACAAATTACAAATAATGAATGGCCCAAGAATTCCTGCTGTATCATAACTGCATTGTTTAAGGGTTCCATGATGAGTATAATGTACTCACTAGGTTTCCCCTATCATATTTGTTAAGCCTTCAATCATCATTTATATTCATGAACATTCTGCCACCCAAAGAAAATTCTATTAAGTCCAAATTTCTCGACTGATACACGGTAGTCCATGTAATTAAGATTTCAATGCAGAAAGTGCAGATAGACACAGTGAACAATTTAGGACAAAATATGAATTAGTATTTACATTATGGATTGTACAAATCCAACACGTATCTGAACATACTTACTGGTATCAGCCCACGCTCTATTAGGCTCAGAATTCCCTTTTGTGCATCTTCTTCTGTAATTGGAGGAGGAGTAAGCTAAACCAAAAGCACAACAAATCATATAATTAAATTGGTATATTTAAATTTATTAAAAACTAGATCATTGGATAATGCAATTCAAGACTAATTTTATTGGCTTAGCCATTATGGTATATGAGCCAATATACCATAATCTAATATCTGTACATTGTAACATCCAGTTTCTTCTTACAAAATAAAGTTGAGAAGATTTGTCTAGTATCTTGGGGTCGTTGTTTTCAATAAAACAATTATTCCACTTGCGCTTGTTGGATATGAGATGATTACAGCCAACTTGGCGCTACGCGCCTCGTTGGCTATCTATCACCTCATATCCAAAGCACGCTCGTGGAATAATTGTTAAATATGTACACCCACAAATGCAAGACAAATTTTAAATGAACAACACTGTAATCCAGTTGCAGGTGAACTGTTATTTTCACAATAAAGCTTCAACAAAGTTCAACTGCATGTCTCCATGCAAGTCTAACACTTACTGGGTGCTACCGGTACTATAATCAACAAAGCTATACACCAAATGTAAATATGGCATCCAATTTGAATTGCCATTGTTCTCGACTGACTATAGCCTCTCACACATGTAATAATCCTTTTGTGTTTCCACGTGAAGACGAGGCTAGTCAGTCCAGAACAACGGCAATTCAAATTGGACGCCATATTTGCATTCGGTGTATAAAGCAATAATTATGTTGGGAGTGAGGCAGATTTGCTTAAGGTTCTTTAGTTTACAATAAGGAGTACAATTAACACAACAAATGAAAAGTTTAGCTCAGCACAATTTTTTTAGCTGCATGCATGTACAAAAAGTGGAATCATGCAAGCAACTAAATTCTAATCTTTCAGTTAGCATGATAAAGTAACAAATTATAATATTATAATTAAATAAAAAAATTAAGAGCCACAAAAAGAAGACATTTGAGAGAATTAAAGTCCATTGTACATGTAGAACAGGGATATAAGTGTAGCAATCAGTTCAAACAAGATGCTGTGGTACTCCCAGTTACTAGACTAAAATTTTAGTGTTTTAATGTGCAAGAAAACTTCAGTTTTTCAATTTTGGTGTTTACTGCAGTTTGTGGATTTTTCAGTTTTCAGGATTTGCACGGTTTTCAGTTTTTGTCAAAAATACTATCCGATGTGGTTATGCACCTCCAATTGATGATCTTGAATAGGCATGAATCTCTGTATGCATCCCTTGTCACCACTGCATCCATTTGATTAGTGTTGCTTAGTTTTGACTGTAGTTTTGCATGTGGTTATTGGTTTTAATGAATTTTTTGTGGTTTTGTACTTTTGTGGTTTTGGATTAATATTTTCTACTGTTTTACGGTTTCTAAAAGAGCCCAAATATGTCCCCATTACTACTGTGTCCAAAGCATGTTGTACTTCCAGACAGATAATATTGCAGAGATATTTGACTTACAGAGGGGTCCAATCTATTAGCTCTTGGTAGAGTGCTGATTGGTTCAACAGTTGAGCCTGTGACAACTGTGCCAAGAACCTGGAATGTGTCCAAAAAAAAATCATTCTTACAATTAAAGTAGTCAGACTGGTAAAATATATTTATCAGATACTACTCCTCCTCCATATACAGAAAGGGTTTCAATAAAATCCATATACATACAGTCTACCTGACCATTAATTAAATTAGGACCCTCAGCATGTATGTTAAGATTTAAATACTAAACTGAAAGATACAGTCTGATCTATTGAAGGAGTGGGGCATAGATGATTGTCACTATATATTAACATTTGTTTTGCTTTTTCATTGCAAAACAAATCAATTCCATGTTGCCGTGGGTTTGTTCATAGATCACAGAAGAAGACATCAAAATGTGGTAACAATGTCAATGACACTAAGTTAGTTGATGCCCTGTGTGTCAAATATGGAATATGTAATGGAAAATACCACAAAGAAAATTAGCAGTTATCAATTGATAAGAACAAAAAGCTTGAACTGCCTACCACTTCAATTAACAAACCTGCGCTGGTTGTTCATGTTTGTCCACAATGTATGGAAGAGCAATACCATATCTTTCACTTAAGATGTTTCTTGCTTCTGGATGAGCTGGATTACTGAGGATTTTTAAATTTCTAAGATCTCTAGCCTGAAAAACAAATTATTAAAATTATCACAAATATTGATGATGCATCACAGTATGAATTTGAATAATTCAGGATTGTCTGATAATTTTCAAGCACTTGCAGCTTAAATAAATGTACTGGGAATTACTTGACTATTTTGTTTCCATGTTACATTTCAAAATCAGAGAAAATTCTCTGCAGAACGGTGCATGGTGATTTTCCAACAAAATTGGTCTTTCACATCATTATACTAAGTAAATGTACCTGTATGTAACTATGTAAGATAGATTTCTGTGTTACTAAGATTTGACACTACTCCAAATTCCTAAAAATGTAACAATGCTCAATACAGTTAAAAGTTACAGGCTGGGTTCATTAATTTTCAACAGACAAGCCATCAAAAGGTGGGTTTGTGTATGTACCTGTTTCCCAGGAGCAGGGGCATTGGGTCCTGGTTTGTTCCCTTCTTTTGCAATTGCTATTGGCTCTAAGAGACTCCTGAAACTGGAATTACAAAGAGATGAAATTTTATACCATTATCCTATAAATCAATGTACGTGTACTAGATACAGTTTATAATGCTAGGCAAACATCATTGTCTAACAAAAACATTATTAGATGGAAAGGGTGCTAATGTATTGACTTGACATAGTTTGATCAGATTACAATCAGACTAACCTTGTTTTATGTGGTGAAGAGTTTCTCTTAAATGCTACCATACGTTGATTCCTTTATTGAAAAAGATAATTGAATAATAAATAAAATAATATAGAATGGGATGAAGAATCAATAGATTCTGTTATCCACTGCCTCCTAAATTTTTAGGATAATAAAGTGGATAACGTTAAGCTTTCTCAAAACATAAAAACAATTTTGTATTCAATCTTACAAGTACTGAGCAATATTGTTCAATACTCATAATACATGTTCATCTAAAGAGAGCATTAACTGTTACTATAACTGTCAAAAGACATACCCTACAGCCTCTTGTTGCTTGCTTTTTGTTGAACCAGTCACTGGTCCTTCAAGTGATGGTAAAGTTAACACTTGGTTATTGGTGGAGTGGATGATCTGCTCAGCTTTATCCTGGTGCATCAAAAAATAGTAATTTTAACATCCTTTTATATTTAACTGGATAATGCAAAATGATTGCAGAAAAAAGTAAATTATCCAAAGACTCCACATAAGTGTAGAGTAGCCTTTGTGACTATCCCTGCATAACATGCATTTGATGTGTGTGGGATTCCCACCCACTGCACATGCAAAATAAGCAATTGCCACACATCAGTACACACACCTGCATGTACAAAATCATGCACACAATGTTCAAGTAAATCAGGCAACCAGAGCTCATCAAATGCATTTACTGAGACTAAAGTGCATGTAATATTAAAACAAAAAGATTAAAAAGCTAAAATATAGAGAAACAACAACTACAGCAGCCATCAAACTTACCTTGACACTTTGTTCAGTTCTTTCAATAGCGCTCTCAAGTGTTCTGAGGTCAATAATTTCAGTAGAGACTCCTTGCGAAATAATTTGCTCTTTAAGGTGTCGCAGATCATCTTGCACCTAAGAAGCAATGTTTAGAGAAAATCAGAAGTTGAGACATACACAACCCTTGTTATGTTACCAACGGTAAAAAGCTCTATTGACCCTAGTAGTGCACATGCATATTCTCTATAATTGTTCTTCAGACATTTCATAAAGTGCTGACAAAGAGAATTTGTTTAACAATCAAGAACTTCTTAGAATTAGATGGGATTGTTTCCTATATTTTCATGATCTTAATGTGTGATTCAGGTGTGTTATTATAGGGAGAAATAAGATGCTACAGTAATTCAATCCTAAGTCAACCTCCAATTAGAAAGAGAACAAAGGTTACCTCACTTGAACAACGTTAACCCGGCCCTCATTTAAACACCACAGATACACTGCTTGAATTGATGTTTTGATCAGTATAATTTTGAAATAAATTGAGTAAATATTGGTATCTTTACCCTTGTATATCATTATTCACATTTGACCAATAGGTCCATCCTGGTGAAGTTCTTCTTCATTAGATACAATGAATATATGAAGTTCATATATGAAAAAAAAAAATATATATGAACTTCGTATATTCATTGTATCTGATTTATCACTTTCACGGGTTTATTACGAATCAACTTAACGGCCTGCTCCCAGTTGGCTTGTTAGCTCAATTGGTAGAGCGCTGCACTAGTATTGCAGAGGTCAGTGGTTCGAGTCCCGTACAGGCCTGATATTTTTCAGGTCTGATTTTTGCTATTGCATAAATAGCGCTATCTACTGCGAGGATCGTGCATCATACATTTCTTCTTCATTGCTATAATGCCCCATGTTACCCAAATATGGTAAGGGGTTACCAGTAAAAAATGAGCAATCAGACTGAGTACAAATGGGCACTCAGATTTTTCCTACCAATAACTGAAGTCAAGATCCTACATACAAGGAATTTTTTAGGAGAGAAATTGAACTTAACAACATTCTTAGCCATTTGTTTCTCTACTATCAATACTATTAAGTGCTGTACAACAAATAAATTTACACGTAAAGCTACATATACATGTATGTAGTCCGTTCACTATCAAACAGTGTAACACATCTACATTACCATGGACAAGCTTTAAGCAAAAATACCACTACAACATTCGCAGTGAGAAAACCAGTAAAGTAAAAAGTTTGTTTGTCTGTTTGTCGATTCCCCTGAGTCCAAAATTTCCATTTCAGCTGTTTTTTTATTAACGCACGTAATGGTAAATAATGGATTTCTTAAGCTTAGTAATTGGTAAGTATGAATGTCTAAAATTTAGTTAAGCCATGCAATTCAGCTGCTGATTTATGCTCTCCTGAAACCTAAGGTTGATCTCTTGGTTCGAAACGAGGAAAAAAGACTTAACGTCTGAAAACGTACAAAGGTAAATACTAGCTAATATTTAAGCTGTGTCTAAACTTATTTGCAACTGTACCCGGATAATATCATCCGCAGAAACAAGTAAATTCTAAGATTCTCGTAAAGTTCAAGATCCTGATCAATTCATAAGTTCAGTCAAAAGGAGGACAGGGAAGACAGAGCGTTAAAAAGTTAAAAGTCATAGACTTCCATTCTACTACTGTACAAACTTCTTCGCAGGCAGAAGCACAAACTTAAACTCCTTACCTTCACAAGAATTTCTCCGATATCAGTCGGTCCCGGCTGAATATCTGTCAAAGAAAACATGTTAAGTGTGACGATTTATACTTAGCAGACCAGTTGATAGCTTTTAGTGCTCATGAAGTTCAAAAAACCGCCATTTCAGGGAAGATTGACTTTTGGCGTCTCCTTCTCCAAGCAACCATGTTGTAAATATCTCAAATGAACACGCAGTGCTCAAAAGATTGAGCCAGCGGCACATACACCTGTTTAATTCGTTGTTATGTAAATCGAAAGTCCAACATGGCGGATGACATTGGCCAAGTCCTAGTAGTCAGCTGTAGTTCGTTTCTTTCCCCTGAAGACATTATTCGTGGTGAGAAACTTTCGATATGAAAAATTCTTTCGTTGCAGGGAAGTAGCTAGAAATGTGTTCATTACTTATACGTTGTCTCTCGATCGTTTTAATTAATCCTCGACTTTATAGAATCCCATTCCTCCTTCGACAGAAATGTGTAAGACAGAAGTTTCATCTCCAAAAGAGCTATCAAATGGCATTTTGAGTGCATACCAATGGAAAATAGAGAATAAGTATTATACAGCAGATGTACAACTCTGTGCATGTTCTGTGAGCTCTATCCCTCCTCAATGTGAGTTTGCTGCCAACATGAACTTCCAGAGTGTCATTATTGCGTTTGATCTTAAAGAGGTAAGTCATTAGTAGTGCATATGATGATATCTGCGTTTTAATCTTTATTGTATAGTAGAACTACAGCTCAGGATGTAAATAATTATTTTTCCAGTAGTAGTGGCTTTGAAATTTAGCTTGTTTAAGACAATATTGGCCCCTTAACTCCAATAAGTGTGACCAAGACAGAATTTCTCACTACGATATCAATACAATATCAAGCAAAAAGAATGATGGAAATAGAGAAAAATAGCAATTGGGGATATTATTATTTGATCCAAGAAATTTATAGCAGACACTAGGGAGAATTGCCAACAAGATTCTAGGAGGGAAAGGGTCAATGGTTTTACTAGCTAGTCATATTTGAACTCCAGTGTTGCCTCTTGAACAACAGTTTAACAAGAAATTTAAGAAGGAGGCTCCATTTATATGTGACAATCAGACATAGCAAATCTATGGACATGTTGGCTTTGCATGCTCATTAATTTTCATGGAAAAGATAATAATTATGTTTTTGTAGCATAAATGTACACATGGACACAATGCACCTCTCTTAAATAGTGACAGTACTAATAGATAAAGGCTGATAGTTTCGAAAGAAACTATTTGGGGCTGCATCGGTGGGAGTAACGAAATAATTTGGATATATCAACAAAGTTGAAGTGGTAAATTGGCTACCGTAACGATTACAAAAACTGACGTTTCGAGCGTTAGCCCTTTGCTCCGACGACGGCCAATTTACCGCTTCAACTTTGTTGATATATCCAAATTATATAATACAAATAGGTTTGTTTGTAAGAGTTTTGTGTTTGATTGACACCCTAATCATACTATTTATGTAGTATGGAATACAAATAAAGATATGTAAGTGCATATCATTTTTATTTTTCAGAAATCAAGTTTTAACAATATGAAATCATGGCTGCCATATATTAAGAAACAGGACCTCTCTGTGTTACTACTACTTAACTCTGGTAAAGGAGACAGCAGTGAAGGTACACAATTATCACTTTAGTAGTATCACCAACTATATTTTCTTCTTTTATTTTCTTACCAGAGTGAAATAGATAGAAATGAATCACTTGAAATGTGTTTTCAAGGCTGAAAACCTCTGTCAATGAACATAGTAAATTCTTCTGTACTATGTAGATCAAGTTCACATGGAGAACAACTCATTACAGAATGTAAAAGTAAAAATTTGCTACCTTTGCAATCAGAGTTACTCTTATTACTCTGATCCTTTTCTGTGTGTTTGAATTTTTAGAAATCTCTAAATCAGAGGTAGTTAAGTGGTGTTTGGATAATTCATTTGAATACATTGAAATGATTTCTGAAGAAGAAGAAAGTGAAGATGAAGAAGGTAAGGTGAAAGTATCCTTTCTGAGCCAGACATGTTATCATCCCTTTACATAACAGTGAGAAGGCTGTGGTGCAAAATCTGTTTGGTTGAGAACTAGTTAGAAAGGAAATCTATGCTAGCTTGACTTTTCCTGACATTTGGATCTGTGTTCATACTCAAATAGTGACCAAAATGAACATGGAATTTTATTCACATAATTCCTTTCCATATAATTAGAACTTCTTTGGACAAGAAAGACATATATGTACAATGTTACAAATAGTCTGAAAATACTTGTGTAATATGAACTTCATACTAAAGAAATTAACAATTGTACTGATTGACTGTAGATGACTTTCGAGAGAAGATTGGGATTGATAGAGTGGTTGAGGCTCTTCAATGTGCAGAGTGGCCAAACATGAAAATGCGAGGTTGAGTGCTGTAACATATTTAGAATATGCAATAGTGTTAATTATTTAAGAAATAATTGACATAGTCAGGGGTTCCATTAAGGGCGGGGCACTGGGCAAATTGACTGGTTGTGAGGATGGATTTGCCCACCTGGTTTGACCATCTAGTGTAGAGTTTAGCCTAGAGTTTTAGTAGAGTTTAGAAGAGTTTTTTTTGTAAAGTTTTTCCAGCTGGAAACGTCAGTGAAACCCCTTCATAGTCTTTATGGTTTCACAGCAAGCATCTAGGGAAAAGGGGAATTTTTCAAGATCAGAGAAGTCTATATACTTATATCTCTTTTAAAATATGACATCTATGTCAGAAAGAAGAAATATACTTAGTTTTTGCAACAAGAAAGCTACACCTCTACTTGACAATGACATCCGACAATGTCCGTCAAAACATCATAGGTTTCTTTCACTAATTTTTGTTTTGAAAATATAAATACTGCTGAATCATCAATTAAGATCAAGAGAATAAAAGAAATGATCGCCAACCAAAGAAGCTTTGACTTTTAAACAAATTCTCCTTGTCAGTACCAAAAGAAAAGTATAGAGAAAAGTATATATGTAGAATATATATACTTCTAAGACTCTGATGTAAGGTTGTAAAGAATTAAATGACTCCTACACCAATCTGTTTCGCATGTTCAAGTTGCAAAAGCACAAAAATATAAGAAAGTTCATCTTCAGCTCCAAAATTGCATTAAAAAGAAATGAGAAGTCAACTTTTCTTTATTTGAGTGGTAATGATCAATGTGTAGTGCGCAACACATGGTTTACCTTCGGGGGCAATTATCTCAGAAGAAACTCTCCTGCTGGCTCATCAAGCCAAAGGCAAAGCTTTAACTGTCTTTTTGCTTTTCTCAATTATCTGTAGAGAATTCACGGGGTCATAAAAGTTCTGAAGAGAACCAACAGGCAGATGTTGTCCTCAACAACGACGAAAAACTAAACAGCGACCAAGCTGCGGCAGCCGAGCGGCCACCAGGTTTGTTAAAAGAGGGTTTGCTTGTACACTTAATGATCCGAGTGGATTCAATTGGAAGCACCTGGTGTCAACACAATCAAGCCACGAAAAGTGGCAATCTGAATGCCTGGCGAAGCCACAGAAAACTTCATTGAAAAAAATTAACTTTTGATCTGTATTTTCCTTAAAAAATTTTTGAATGGCAGGATGTGTTTTCTTCCTCTAACTGTGCAAGACTTCGTTTCAGAAGAGCATATTTTGTTTACCAAACAAGTGCGTAGCTGATGTGCTGTTGTTGATCCCTTTTTCACACTTCGTAGTATTTGGTGATTCAAGTCATTGTTGATTTGTATAGGACGGCTCGTAATAGGACAGAGACTAAAAACGCACGTGCTGTGCTGTAAAGAAAAGAAAAGGCTCCTTAAACCTCAAAATTTCGGACCGCACAAAGCTCGTCGTTACCAATAATGATAGTAGAAATACGAAGGGTCTAAAAAGGTCACTAAAGAAGATATCCTTATCACCAAAACTTTCTTAAGAGATTGTCTCAAAACTGGTGCCGAATGATAGGGTTGGTTTAATTCCTTGCGCCAATGAAGTATTCTAAGCGAAGAATTTATTTTCCCCCAGTCTTCCCTCTGCCAACTGATGATCTCGAATTGCTCAGCTGCCTCGCCAGTGATGGAAACGACAATGAATCATTTGAGGAATTATTTCAAAAACTAGCGGTCATGAAGGGTAGGTAAATTTGAAAATTTTTAATTATAGCGTTGCAAAACTACTAGACTTGAAAATCACCTTTCTTTTGAATCTCCTTAACAGAGCGCGCATCGTCTCTTCCAGCTACCGAACGAAAGGATTACGCGGAGAAGGTAAGGTGCAACTAATGCAACCTGCGTGGCGTCTCAACGATGTGTCAATTTGTTTTTTCTCGTAAATATATACTACTCGTTGTCTCCAGGGGAAGGTCTTGATTGTTAAATTCTCCTTTTCTCCAACTTAGAAAATGTATTACGAACAGTATGGAGAATATGCATACTGATTTTAAGGTTGCACTCTACAAAGCCCGTAATGCTGAATCATCAATATCGAAATTTAGCGATTCATATTCTTATATGTTGTGTGGCTTCAGGTGGCCATTGCTTTTTGGCGCGCCTTGGGCGGAAGTGAAGAAGAAATTGCTGGGTTAGGCGAGAACGACGGCGACAACAGCGAAGACGGAGAGAAGTAGATGTCTAGAAGGCTGCTCCGGCGAAAACTGGCAAATATAAACTACATTTCTCGGTGGAACATGATAAAGTAGCCCATGTTTTTTATTGATCGATGCATTGGTGCTTAGTGCAAATCTCAGATATCATTATCGTCATCGGTGACGGATATCCTCTAAGTTTTCACGCCTTTTTGTCTGTGACTTCACTGTTTTTTAATGTCCAAACAAGACGATGTTTGGACTGCTTGAGTAACCTCAATAACTTGGTGCATAACAACAAAGATTCCTAAATTAGAAAGTGGGCAATAACTACAATGTAACTCCCCTCCAAGAATAAGATAAAGCAACGGAAAAAATACGAATACTGAATCCTTAACAAGCGAAAACTCTTCAGTACAAGGAACAGGAAATGTATGGACTGAGAAGAGCGCCTCACAACGAACCCCTTTTGCCGGTCACTTGGCTGATCACCTCGTCATAGTAGCAGTTCACTGTTAAACATCTTGGTATATGCTTTACCTAAGGGAGCCGGGGTAGGTACAGAACACAGTTGCGGTGGACGTCTACTCGTATAGTGTACTAGTGACTCCTGGTTTGAAAGACAGAATTCGCTACCTTCAGAATATGATGTTTTTCATTTTATGGCCGTTGTATATATATATCTTATTAACCAAGCGCGAGGGCCGTATTGGGAGAATATCGGCCCGTGGTCTTGACAGTACGGACCGAGCGCAGCGAGGTCCCTACAAAAAAGACCGATGGCCGATATTCTTCCAGTACGGTCCCGAGCAAGCTTGGTTAATAAGAGATTTATTATACGACTGAAGTTCAAAGGGACACAAGTGCGGTATCATTTGGGACCATTCGGGACAGTGCCCGGTCCAATACTGAGAGAATATTGACCGACAATAGAGCATTTTGATTGGTTGATTTTAGTTATTGGCCCTCTGACTTCCCGAGTCGTGTAATAAATAGAGGTATAAGTAAGAGTGAACGTATGAACCTTTCCCTTAGTACGGGACCAGAAAAGGTAGCCTCTTTAGGAAGGTGGTCTTTTATTTTGAGAGGTAGAACTATTAAAACTCCGAACGGCTTGTTTTTTAACGGTCTCATAAATTATTTGGTAAGCAGAAGCATACCTGTAACA